>NW_027431292.1:0-2215 GCF_044706935.1 Curcuma longa | reverse complement strand
CGGCCCCAACGCCTCCCTCTACGCCATCGCCTCCAGCGCCGTCTCCACTTCGGCGGTTACCTCCTCCTCAACGCCACACTACGCCTCCTCGTCTCCACCGCCGCCCTCCTCCCCATCCTCGGCCACCCCCGCTCCCACTCTCCTCCTTCAGTCTCCCTCCCGCGAATCTCGCACCTTCGCCCTCCTCCTCTTCACCGGCCTCTACCTCCTCTTGCTCAACTCCTTTTCCTCTTCGACCCCCGCCACCGCCTGTCTCATCCTCGCCGGCGCCGTCCTCCTCCTCCTCCTCCTCCCCGTCTGCGTCCCCGGCGCCATATTCTTCCGCGACTGGGCTCGCCGTAATTTTTACTCCACCTCCCAGTTCCGCTTCGTTATTTCCGACTTGAACCTCCAGAAGCGGCTCGTCGGGAGGAGAGAACTGGACGATAGTTATTCCGGCAGCGATCGCATATATAATTAGCAACGATAGCGTCTTGAACGCCGGCGGCGATTCTGGCGCAGGGCAATACCGTTGCCACTGCGGCGGAATGATGAAGGACAGACTGGCGGCGCTCGGCGAAGAGCACAGCGCCGGGAGGTTCGTCCGCCGCGTTGATTTCTGGCTCTACTACGTCGCTTACTTCTGCAGCGCCACCGTGGGGCTGGTCTACAGCAACAACCTCGGCCAGATCGCGCAGTCATTGGCGAAGGATTCCCAGACCACCAGGTCCACCACCCTCATCACCGTCTACTCCTCCTGCTCGTTCTTCAGCCGGCTGCTCTCCTCCGCCCCTGACTTCCTCTACGAGTACGCCGATTAACCGCGACCAATTCTCGAATCTGACATTATTGTCGATATAATTAGCAAAGATTCTGGTAAATCTGGTGGCAGGAGGGTCTACTTCGCAAGAACAGGGTGGCTGGCCATAGCGGTGGTGCCGCTGCCGGTGGCGTTCTTCCTCCTAGCTGAGTCCGGCGACATGGACGCGTTGTTGGCCGGCACGGCCATGATCGGGCTCAGCTCGGGCTTCATCTTCTCCACGGCCGTCAGCGTCACCTCGGAGCTCTTCGGCGCCGACGGCCTCGGCGTCAACCACAACATCCTCATCACCAACATCCCCCTGGGCTCGCTCCTCTACGGCCTGCTCGCCGCGCTCATCTACGACGCCAACGCCAAGGCCATGGCGCCGGCGGTGCTCCTGCGGGACGGCACGGTGGTTTGCATGGGGAGGAAGTGCTACTCCAAGACGTTCCTCTGGTGGGCTTCGCTTCCAGCCTGGCTTTGTACTTCGGGACAAGGGTCGTGTATCGGCGGGCGGCGCGACGGCGGGCGCAGACGCCGGCGCCGGCAGGCGAGCAAGAAGTTGATTCCGAGATAGGCGCCGCCGGCTAATTGCAACAACAAATTCGCAGAATTGCTTAATGCTAATTAATTAACCAGAGGGAAAACTTCACATTCTCTGTAATTTATATCTTTTTTCCCCCTATAAAATAGTCATACACCAATTTTTAATTGGTTCATATTTAGTTTTTATCTTTACGATTTCAATTCAAAGCACATTAAAATTTATTTATTTATTGAATTTGTTTAAGTTTATTATTTATTTTCAACCTATCACAAATAATTTAAAATATATAAAATATTATACTTTCAAAGAAATACTATGCTGCACGATGAGAAATCCGTGATCGGTATACGACACCGGCAACCAACCGCCGCTGTCGCCGTCCGATCGCCGTCCGGCCGCCGCTTTGGGCGCGATTGACGCGCCGCTCACGAGCGCTCCGTTTGGCGTCGGATTTCGATCGGATAGCTCCCGGAATCCGACGGAATTCGGTCGGAAATAGGGTCAGCAATGGCCGCGCTGTTTCCGGCCGTGATTTGGCCGGAATCCAATCGCGATTTAGTTGGAAACGGCGCGACCACTGTCAACGGCGATCGGGCTGGATTCCGGCCGAATTGCAGCCGGAATCCGACCCGATCTGCATCGATAGTGGGCACGTAGTGGGGGCAGCAATTTCCAACCAAATTTGTCAGATTCTGACTACTATTCGACCGGAATCCGACGTTGGCCGAAGCGCCAACGAGTGGCGTGTCGATCGCGGCCAAGGCAGCGACCAGATGGCACGCCAAGGGCGGCGGCAGTGGCAGTGGATTAGGGAGTCGCGCACAGGTTGTCACGCAACATAGCAATTTCGTATACTTTCATATATTTAAATAAAAATAAGAAATATA
>NW_027431291.1:0-2965 GCF_044706935.1 Curcuma longa | reverse complement strand
TGGCGACGATGGCCACGAGCATGACGGCGGAGACGACGAGGATGGCAGCCTTCCCCATGCTGATTTGAGGTGGTTAACAACTAAATTGACAATAATATCAATCAATTTAAGCAAAGGTTGTCGTTCCCTTCCCCTTCCAATTGGAAGTTGTCGCCGGTGAAGACATGGAAAGCGCCTTCATATAGTGGAGGGAGGAAGAAGGTATTAGATTAGATACAGGTATATTTGTGAAGATTTAGATAGATTTGATTTGATTTAGTTGTCATTTTTAGTTTGATTTCGTTCCTATAAATTTAATAATTTATTCATGCTTATTTAGGTGTATTTATTCGTCTAAACAGTTGTATCAAAACCTTATAGAAGGGAGTTGTGTGATTGTGAACAAGAAACTGCTGCAGCGTCAACTTAGAATGTTACTAAGAATAGGGCGGACAGAAATAAACGGTCGGTTTGATCGATCATTTGAAAATTGCTGTCAAATTTGTTACAAGTCTGATCCGATAGAAATATGCAGGGATGACGTGGACAATGGTAGGAAAAGAGGTAAGGGAAAATAGGTATATATGATACCTATTTAGAAAACCTCAACCTCTACTTAGGGATCATGCGTCTGGCATGCCCAAGGTGATGACCTCAGTTGGAGAGGCGGCACATTCTTCCAATACTACCTCTCTAGACAAGGAACACCAAGCTCCTACCATGATCCTAGCAAAAGACCACCAACCCGCTATGTACACTTAGTGATAACTTGGATAACGAGGAAGAGGGGAATAAGGGGGGATCAATAAAACACTCATGCAGAAAGTCTCGGTCTCTCCCTTTTCTGGATCCAACTATTCACATCCTAGAAAAACCACCGACCTCACTATAAGGTCGGCGCATGTCCTGACACCTGGCACGAGCTCTTCCTCACCCCGGTATATAAGCCTCTATCTCTCCACTTCTCGATTTCAATACTCTCAAACCACCGACCTCATCATGAGGTTGGCATGTGTCTTAGCATTTAGAATGAGCTCTTCGTAGCTTCGATCTATAGACTACGATTCTCTATAGTAATCTTAATAGGGTACGAACTGTATCGGCCGACCTCACTAAAAAGTCGAACCTCTTCCTCATCTCTATCTACAAAATCCGATCTGTTAGTGAGAGCCCTAGAGCCAATCATGTGATGATTGATGTATGGACTCAATGTATCATATTCTATTTATTTATAAAGGCATTACTTTTGTGGTTATTATACTTACTTGTATTAGTGCCAAATAAACTAAGTATAATAGCGTCCTTGTGTAGTAGGTTCGTATCTATATCAATCGATTGGTTGAATCGATAGTGAGATGATATAGAGAACACTACACTAAACTATTCCTAGTCAAGTATTAACATTCAAGGACAATGTTAATGCGTAGAGACTAGCATGTAGGTCAACATGATGACTTGATCTCACAAGTCATGGATATGAGATATCAAGTTGACACATGGGTATGCATTGGAGAATGTATACTGAATGACCCGCCATGAGAAAGTATCATGGATCGTTATATGAGTGTCATATACTTTCTCATGTGGCTATTAGTATGACTATTAGTCCTTAGACCTGAAGTCACCATGGTTCCCAACATAAGGAGTTACATACTTTGGCTTCGTCAAACGTCACCCGTAACTGGGTGGACTATAAAGGCGATTACTGGGTATGTAACAAATTATGTAGTGGGATGTGAGTGATGTAGATGGGATCTATCCCTCCTATATGACGGGAGTGATATCTTAGTTCTTGATAGAGTGAGACCACTAAAGTGCATGGCCATGCCCAAATGAGTCAACATGAGATGTTGAGCTCGTTTGATTGAGTGAGTCTACTTGGAGTTCAAGACATAGATTGATTAGAGGATGACACGGTCTATGCCTCGGTTTAATCAATCTTGATATCAAGGATAGAAGGACATGGTCACATATTGTGAGAGTCACAATTAGTAGTCACAAGGTGATGTTGGATCTCAACATTCTTGTAGCTTGGGTAGTAGTGATGTGTTGCTAGATACCGCTCACTACTTATGCACCTAAATGAGTTTAGGGCATTGCCAACGTTACAAGAACCTATAGGGTCACACTCAAAGGGCAATTAGGTGGAAATTAGGTTCATGTGATGAACCAAGAGGATTAGATTCATGTGATGAATCAAGTTGGGTTAGGTGTAATCCAAACTAGACTAGTGGAGTTGATTTGATCAACTTTGGGAGATTAGAAGTCAAGTTTGACTTGACTTGAGAAGGAGAAATTTTGGGAGTCAAGTTTGACTTGACTTTGTGCCATGTCATCATAAATGTTGACTTGACTTTTTGCCATGTCATCATTTATGTTGACTTGACTCATGCCACCTCATGGTCAATTATTGACTTGACCATTTGACCTTGAGGTGAGGTGGCATGAGTGATGGCCAATGGTGAGCCTCCACATCATCAAGGTGCCACCTCATGGGAGGTTACAATTGAGTTTGTAACTCATGTGATGTTAATGGCATTTTAATGGAATTAATGAGCCTTGATGGTGGGGGGCCACTTAAA
Source organism: Curcuma longa (assembly GCF_044706935.1). Taxonomy (NCBI): domain Eukaryota; kingdom Viridiplantae; phylum Streptophyta; class Magnoliopsida; order Zingiberales; family Zingiberaceae; genus Curcuma; species Curcuma longa. Next base: position 404 of record NW_027431291.1, on the reverse strand, counting down.
AGTGAATAAAAATGTATTTTTTCTTTATTCCTTTTTTCATTCCAACGTTGAAATCATTTTCTCCTCTCTCCTTCTTGGTTTTTCTTCTCCCTCTCCTTCTCCTCTTGCTTGCCAAAACTCCCTAAGGTGCTAGCACACCTTGAGTTTTGATTTTCCACCAAAGTGTCCGAGTGGATACCATAGAGGAGACTACGCGTGTAGCTCTCGAGATCCGACAAACTTTTGGACGAGCGGGATACGCGAAGGGCACGCACCGAGGGTAATGTTCTTATCTCGTAGATCTAGTGTAGATCTAGGTTTTAAGCATGTACAAGCATTTTTCTTGTTTCGCACGGATCCTTTTTGTCATGGGGCTTCGAGGTTTCCGCACGCAAAAGCGGTTTTGCGGCTCGAAAAACCCAACA
>NW_027431290.1:0-1478 GCF_044706935.1 Curcuma longa | reverse complement strand
CAAAGTTATCAATCAAAACCTTGTTTGGTTTAAGTAATCGGCGATTCTCAAGTAATGTTTCATGCCCGACATGTCACCATACGTCAGCAAAAGAGGGCATCTAATCCAGAATTGGAAAATCAAGGAAAACTTAGGTTTTTATTGATTTCGGGATTATGGTAATTTTCTTTATAAAATTATCCTGCGAGCCTACGTCCACGATCACGAAACCCTCCGCAAGCGAAACCCGACTCTCGTCCTCGATCGCGCGAGCGAAACCCTAGCGGTGGCGGCGATTCGAAGCCTTCGTCCACCTAGCGAACGATCTCAACCCTCCTCTCCGCTTTCCAAGATTCGAAGCGTTCCCCTTCCGCTTCTGCTCCTCCTCTAACAACTTACTCTGCCACATCGCACCTGACCTCGTCCTTCGCCGTGTCACCCCTGACCTCGTCCGCTACTCTTTGCGCTATTTTATCTGGTGATCTATAGAGATTTCGCTGATTTGTTTAGTTTCTTCTTTGTGGTTATCTGGATCTGTTCGAAATCGGCAACCTTTTGGCTGGGTTCTAAGACATTCCTGTTTATTTTTGGAAAGATGAAGAGGTTTTGAGCCGCCAAAGTGATTATTGCTATTCTTGTTGCAATTGTTTGATTTTTTTTTATTTTTCATTCTAGACATGCGGTGTCTGGTCGCATTAGTCATGAGCTACATGTTTGATTGATAAAAATTACAATGAGTGAATTTGATCCTAAAGAAAATAAGACAAATAGATGAGAATAGAATTTTCTGCGTGAAATCTGGGCTATCAAAGTTGCTCATTGCTCTTTGCTCTTTGCTCTTTGCATTGATTGTTGATTTTAGAGATGTTGATCCAAGTTACACATTTTGAGGAACTCTTATATAGTTTTTGCAAGAATTGTTTGATATTACTTGAGAAATGTCGAGTCAACTTGTAGCTCACCAATTCAGTCTCGCCATGTGAATTGTGGACTATTAGAGGAGTCGCAAGTGAGGACTATGTAAACTTCACTGTGATTGAAGCTGGTAATGTTTTGAATCTATGATCCTTTCTGATGTTTTAGGCTTGGCATAATTTTTTGAATGTATAAATTGTATTTTTTTTAAACATTTTCTATCAACATAACAATTACCATAGTGATTGTAGCCCATCTCTATATTAATCTAATAATTCAATTCTATAATTCTCTTGTTCACTTTTAATGTGTTAGCTTCAGTTGAGCCTCAAATCTAATCTTTAATAGGTTCACGTTATAATCAACCATCTGAACTGAGGAGAAAGAGAGTGGATGACCTACTGATATGCTTTTTCAAAAAGAATAGGGTATTAGAAGTGAGAAAATCACATGCAATCTTGTTTTGGTTGTGATGAAACTAGTCATACACTACAAGAAAATCGGTAATTAACAACATTCAAAAGACATCGGTTTATGCCAAAATCGATGTCTTTTACTTTTTACAACGGTTTTAACAAAAACGG
>NW_027431289.1:0-52397 GCF_044706935.1 Curcuma longa | reverse complement strand
TTTTAGTGTTTTAGGGTTTTTTTACAAATAAAAATTGTAGAAATTACATATTCTATTTTTTTCTATTTATTTATTTTTAAACATACATTTCTTTCTTTTCTTAAAACACCTCTTCACAAAAACTATAAAAATAAATAATTATTTTAAGGAATTTCTACAAAATCAACTAAAATCACATTTTATTCTATAATATTGATCATAATGATGATTCAAATTCAATTCTAAATATCAAAACTTATAAAATATTATGTCAAAACTTAAGTTAATACAAAAATGTTAATTTTTAAAAACTTATATCAAAATTTTTAATAATTTTTTAAAATAGAGAAATTATAAAAATTTTCTAAAACTGTTAGATGTTATAAAATTTTAAAAGTATAAAAACTAAAAAAATCTCACATAATATAAATTTATCTCTTAAAATATAAAGATTTAAAAAATATAATAGGTCAACATTAACCATATAATTGCTAATCCATAAAACCTAAAACCATTATATAATTATTTCAAAATTTAACTCAAAATAATCATATAATGGTAGCACTTAACCCGTAATCCACTTTAGATTAGACTGGGTTAGAAAATTTTTTTTTCCCCCGGGACATAGTTGAGTTGATTACGACGGAGCAGACTTGTTGAAGTAGACAAGGGTTGAATCTTGACAAAGCCAAGGCAATGCTCTCCTTCGTCGTGGCCAACTGCAACTTTTCGATTTACCTCCTCACAGATAGTCGTCAAATCGATCGTGTAAGACCGCTAAGATGATAAACACGTCCCGCCACCAAAAGACTTATCTTTACAAGACTACCAACCAAGCATCTTTTTGAAATTATTGTATGGCTATTTTCTTTAATTATTTGACTATTTTAAAATTAGAAGGATAAATTTGATAGAATATATCTCATCAAAGATCTTTTTAGAGATAAATACCAAAAATACCTTTTTGGGAAAATAATTATTTTTATTCTTGAGCAAAAACAAATGGAAAAAATGGTAGGTTTGTTTGGTATCTTATCAATTGATGGGTTTGGATTCTTCCATGTTGCTTATCGTGACACGTGTGCGGATGCAATCTAGCCACCCATAATTAACCTTATCCACACATTCTCATTTCAGTCCCTTTCACTTACCTAATTTCACTTTAGTCCCTTTCACTTTGACTTCAAATGCATAAAAAAAGGGCCATTTCATTGTCAATTGAGCACAAGTTAAACAAGTTAACTTGAAAAAGGATTTGAGATCTTGCTTGTTTCTATCATATTGACTTAATTGTTTCGGTCGTAAATGAATCAAATGTTCACGAAGAAGGTTGATATTTAACTTCGTAAGAATTTATTTATATTTGTTTAATTCAAAAATGAATAAAATTCATTGAAACAATTAAACAAATTGAATTGAGAGCTCAAGTTTAAACAAATTATTTGAATGATTTAATTCATTTTAATCTTGTTAAAAAAGTTTGAACACTTTAAAATTTAGTTCTATTGATAGTCTATTTTTGATATCCATTTAGAATTATTAATAATAACAGTTTGGCTGAAACAAGCAAAACCTCAATGTCCTATTGCAAGTTAACTTGTTTAACTGAAGAAGTAAAGAACACATGCGAAGTGCTGTTTTCAAGGGTGGAGTCACCTTGTAAACTACACGCAACTGTTGAATTTATAGATAAAAAAATTTGAAAGAACGAAAAAGATAATTCAAAATATCATATAAGTGTCTCACAATGAAATCATAAATCATCCCAACTGACTCCGCCGTCCACGGATTTAGAATCCAACAACCATCTAAATAGACAAAGGATTGACTTTCCACGTCGAGCACGATCGTCTGCTCACTGGAGCACGCCTCTCCTTTGCTGCCACTTCAATCATGAACTGACACATCGAGGATTCTCTTTGTGGTATTCAAAACTTGTAATAGTTTATTCAACCACTCCCGTGGCCTCGCACAACCACAGCAGGGATTTTTGATAAGCTAATTGTCGATTAAAGGATCACCAACCTATCGAATTTTGCAGTCATCCACAAGCACTGCTTTTTTTAATCCCTGCCAAAAGTCTGGAAAGAAAGTTGCAATTTTTATTCATTTCCTCCCTTTTCCTCGCTGCTGGTTTCATCTTCCTGTTTTTTTCAGCTTGGTAGGTCACCAACGTCCTATCCGTCTCTGTATCTGTTGGCCTTGTGTCCGGAGACTACCAGAAGCCATTTTTGTCGTGGCACGCCAAAAAAGTTTGATTCTTTGTAGTGGCGAAGCACAAGAGAGATAGCGTACAGAAACATCGTGGCAATAACTGTTACGGTTGTTCTTTGGAGTTGTAAGTGTCTTGGACATGGCGTATGTTTGATTCCGCTTCCAGTTGCCGCCGCCGCCGAGAATCTTGGTTATCGGCTCCTCCTTTGTTGCCCTGCGGCAAATTACCCTGCTTAGGGGAGTGTGTGATTCTGATTTCAAAGGTGCAGCGCTATGGATTTGGAGGCCGGTCCCTTAAGCAACCCTGCCAAGGTGAGTGGTGCGATTGACTTCTCGGTAGTAAAGTTTGGACCTTGATCCCATTTCTGAGAGGTCTTGGCTTATAGGAGTTAGGTTTTGCAGTTCTTTATTTGAGGTTGATTGAACGTGGAGGCTCTTTTTTCGTGTTTAAGCTGTTTTTTTGGATATGATTCCAGATGTTTGTGAGTTTTTTTGTGTTGGTTCTGCTTTCAATTTGCTCCATTTCGTCTCCAAGCTAAGATCTTGCAAGTCTTTCATCATGGTTGTTGCTCAAAGAGGGAACTTTACTGGTTACTTGAATTGCAGAGACAAACTTGGAGTTCAGTACTAATGCTTGCTTACCAGAGCCTTGGTGTGGTCTATGGTGATCTTAGCACTTCACCTCTGTATGTATATAGGAATACCTTTGCCGATGATATCAAGCACTCCGATAGCAATGACGAAATATATGGTGTGCTATCTTTTGTTTTTTGGACCCTCACCCTTATCCCCCTTCTCAAGTATGTCCTCATTGTCCTCCGAGCTGATGACAATGGCGAGGGTGGCACGTTTGCCCTCTATTCACTTCTCGTTCGCCATGGTCGCATTGGATTCATACCGAACGGGCAGGTTGCTGATGAGGAGCTGATGGCGTGTAAAAAGAAGGATGAACCCTTCCACCTACTTAATGATGTTGTTTCCATTTCGCCATGTGATGGTGATACATATAGTTCATCATTGCTGAAGAGGCTGTTGGCGAAGCACAAAAACTCACAGCGCATTTTACTATTACTTTCTTTGCTCGGGACATGCATGGTCATTGGCGATGGTGTCCTCACCCCAGCAATCTCTGGTAATGCTTTGTTTCTATGATTTATTGTTGCCTCTTTGGATACTTATTTGACGAGTTATGCTTTGAATTTGTTATTTGGTGCAGTCTTTTCGGCGATCTCAGGGCTTGAGCTTTCAATGTCAAGGGAGCATCACAAATGTAAGGAAATTCTCTAAATGCAAACTAATGGATATGCATCATATGCTCAAGAACTACTATTTAGAATTGTTGGTATCACAGTGGTCTTTATAAAAACTTGGGGATGTTATATTTTTCTATGATATTGATTTTCGTTTGGTTTCTTAGTTTTAATGATTCTATTTGATTTAGGATACAATTTTCTTATCTTGGTTGCATCAAATGCTCGCAATAGCATTTTTGTTATTTTATTTCCCTGCAATAGTATTATAGTTTTAAGTTTTATTCATAGTATGATAAAGGGGATCCTGATGCATGAAGCTCCCATCAATTCAGGATCTTGGGGAATGATCGGACCACATTGGGTCTATTGTACGCAATCTTACCTTGCATTGCAAAAGATTATTTCCACGACTTGAACCCGTGACCACAAGGTCACACGACAATAATTTTACCATTGCGTCATTGCTCCCCTTCTTTTATTCAAGAGCGTTGTTCTAGTTCGAAACTATTTCAATTACTATAGAGGACAAAATGAAACTGGCTTTATATTAATAACTCAATATTTGTGTCATTGCCGAGCTACTAGCCTATAAATAAGATAGGAAAATAAGTGCCCATGCGACACTATAAAGGTACTAACCAATATGGTTTATATTAAGTTATTTTAATTGCCCTCCAGTATTATTAAACTCACTGTTGTATGATAATCTATAATGTGCCTTTTCGTGTGCCATGTCATTCTTATTACCCTCCAGTCGAAAGCTATATCCTATTTAACCCTCCATCTTCCTTATGACTTGCCGATGAAAATACATTTGTCTACTCTAATTCTGTTTCTTCAAGTTTTTATTTGCATTTGCCTTTCTTTTCCTCAATGAAGTTGAGTTTGAATGTTTTATCCCATTTCTACCGATTGGTTTATATAGGATAATAGAGTATCTCTTATTTTGTGTGAAATATTCTTGGAAGCAAGGATTTGGAGAACAAGTTTCATTTCATGGTTGGTACACGTACTTTGTCCGTTTTAGCAAAATCCATGACAAACTTTCAAATTTATCAAAACTATTATAAACTATCGAAAATTGTGTCATGGTAGTCAAGATAGTAATCTAGATCTAATATTATACAATCCAAAATGACTTAAAACAATCTAAATCCCAAGTAGGATTTAAATCAAGTTATGATTTTATGAACCCACAATCCAATCCTTGTTCCTCTGTATGATCTTGATGATCAATAAGTTTGATTAAATAGAATATATTTATTTATAAATGACAAATAAAGTTCTAAAATATTTTAATTAAATTATAAGATGTTACGGTTGTATGCTCAAATCCTAGATTTGAACCTATGAACCTATTTGTGTTCTTAGGTAGGATCTTGATCCAAATTACCTTGTCCATCGTTAGGTTTCTTTCCATAATGCTATTGTTAAGTTAATGATAAGTTGGCATGCAATTGCAAAATCATCTACTATATTTGCATCAACCTCCATGTTAATTAAAGAAAATAATTTATGCCCCCCACGGGTGTGGTGCAGTGGTAAAGCACTCATAGGAACAATTAAGAAAACTAAGATTCAAATCCCAATAGAAACGAATATTCTAGAGGTCAGCTTCTGAATGTACATAAGTTGTGTTCTGGCTTTCCTCGGTAGAACTAGGGGTAAGGTCGTCTACCTATTATCAAAAAAAAAAAAAAATCAATTTACAACCCAAACATACCCTCCCTTCCCTTAACTTGTTGACCAATTTCCTCATAGCATCCCCATCTCCCATCACAATAGGTTCCATCGTGCTCCCCTACCACACCCAATTATAAGGAACTGATTACTCAAAGATTTCTTGAATGGAAGTTTCACTGTGTGCAAATTTGTTGCAACTTGAAAATTATTGGAAAAAATGTCATATTTTAGCATTCCTTGTCATGCCCTTTATAATTTTGTCTTGTTGCTTATGAGATTCTGTATCAATGTACTTCTTATATTTATTATCGGCTTGGTGGCTTTTATGAAAATTACTTCCCTTTGTGATTCATTGTTACAGATGTTGAGCTTCCTACTGCATGTTTCATTCTGTTATGCTTATTCACACTGCAACGTGTTGGCACTCGCCGACTGGGTTTCCTGTTCGCACCGATTGTCATAATTTGGCTTTTATGCATCAGTCTCATTGGTGCCTATAATATTGTTCATTGGAATCCTCATATATATCGAGCCCTTTCTCCATGCTATATGTTCAAGTTCTTGAAGAAGACGGGAAGAGGAGGTTGGATGTCATTAGGAGGTGTTCTCTTATGTATAACAGGTTCGTAGAAGGCCTCTATCATCCACATATCGATTTCTTTACTCCGAACCATTTTAGTTTAAGAATTGTTTTTATAGGTTCGGAAGCAATGTATGCTGATCTGGGGCATTTTTCGCAGTCATCTGTAAAGGTAAGATAATAGTCATATTTAATATGGATGTATTTAGTTATTCTTTGATGGTGTATGTTTCTATTTGCCCGATCATCTTTTCTCTTTATTGTTTCAGTTGGACTGACATTAGTTCTCACATTTGCAACTATTCGTTTGTTTTGTACCAAGGTTTTGGAACATCGTCCCAATGTCGATAAGGGTTTTGTTTCTTTGTACCAAGCTTTAAAATATGTTTCTTTGTACCAAGATTTCTACTAATATCGGTTTGTATCTATCTAACATACTCAGAAAAGTTATTGACTATCCATAAGGGTGGGAGGTGGTAGGCAATTAAACCAAATGGACTGAGCAACGAGCTTAACCCATAGATGACCTCAAATGGACTTTTACCCTTCGAACAATTCACATAATTATTATAAGCAAACTGAGTACTCTAACAAACTCACAAATAAATCTAAATAAAACTCTAACAAACTCACAAATAAATCTTAAATATCATAATTTTAAACCTTAACTATGTTAGTGTATTTTGGCCAATCCGGCATATTTTGAAATACCTGTAGGTTTGCTTGATCAAAGAGATTTTTTTTCGTTCTTCAAACAAGCAATTTGAACAAGGATCATAAAAGGGTAGTTAACTGGTGAACAAGCCATATTTGATGAAGATTAAAAAGGTTTTTTGTGACATGGAAAACTTTTGCAGACACTTAGATACTATTTGGCCGTCTACGTACATTGTGCTTTGTTGGGATCTAGCATTCTGAGTTGACATTGGAAACCCATATTTATAACATGTAAAATTTTATATTAATAACTGTGTCAACCCTTAAATCCACATCGATGCTAATACCTGTACTTGCCCTCATCTCTGTGGACCAATTTCTTTCGGAAATTAAGGTCTCTGGAAATTCTTTGCCAAACAAGCATTTTCTTTCGTCTATGATTTTATTAAACTGTTTGTGAAGACCCCCAACTTTTACTCTACAAATGGTTTTTCCTTCCACAAATTTTATATGATATTGATGTCGATATATTACATACTCATTTATACTTTAAGATTTTGGAAGAATTGGAATATATGCTTCTTAGTTGGCTCGCAATTCAATCTCTAGAGAACTGATTGTCTCCTTGTGAACTGAATTTATCTACAGATTGCTTTTGCATTTGTGGTGTATCCATCTTTGCTCCTAGCATATATGGGACAAGCCGCCTTTTTATCTCAGCATCATGTTATTGAGAATCACCATCAGATTGGATTCTATGTATCTGTACCAGGTATCAATAATTCTGCATATCGTGTTTTACTTGATCGATAAATCATGATCTTTAATTATGAGGATTTCCAAAGTATTTACATATAGAAATTCTCTTGTTAGAGAGACTGAGATGGCCTGTTCTAGTAATCGCAATTCTTGCTGCCGTGGTGGGAAGCCAGTCCGTTATCACCGGCACTTTCTCTATTATCAAGCAGTGCTCTGCCTTAAGTTGTTTTCCGAGGGTGAAGATAGTCCATACATCATCCAAAATAGATGGACAAATATACATTCCTGATATCAATTGGATTTTGATGATATTGTGCTTGGCCGTGACTATCGGTTTCAGAGACACTAAGCATTTGGGAAATGCGCAAGGTACAATGCTCGAAAATTATGACCTCGCAATTTTGTTTTGTAGTCTTTCCATTCAGTTTATCATTTCCCTTGTATCCTTTATGTTCAACTTGGCTTTACTTACACCACTGGTTTTGCATCATCCCGATCGATTCTATATCATTTCTACTATATGCATCAATCGGGCAGAGCTAACAGAAGCGACTACAGCAGAAAGCCTCAAACAAAACCAAGCTAAAAGAGTCATTTGGTAACAAAGGTTTAATTGTTGGAATCTACATCTCTAAGTTCAGTACCACAAATAGATATCAGCATCCAATCTTTAAGCGATTTAAGCAAAGGAGAGTTGCTTATGGTTCGTGTTAGGCTTTGGTTTCTTCCATCTCAAGTACAACCGAGCCAATTCGGGATCATGCACAATCTAACAACATCCTTAATCTCTACCTATGGATCCTTATATTGATAAGGGAGAGATTGTTATGAAGATTTTTCTGAAATATATAGAAACATCGAAACTGTAAACTTACACGAAAGAGATATGTGCAAGAATATGATCGTATACTTTATCATGGCGATAAGATACAAGGACACAGTAAAACAAACAATGGGTTTCAGAAAAAAAAATCAAGCAATACTGTGCAGAACAAATAAATCATACCTCGGTTCATGGTTGTTTAAGAGCAAGTTGTGAAGACGTCGAACCTCACTTTTATGCAAGTCTTTGAGTGTTGTGTATGCGCCTAATGGAACTCAATACCAGAATACTTGATGAAGAGCTGACCTTTAGATAAACTAACTAGGGGCTTCATCTTTAATGCTTTACCATTGCCTTAGAAATCCTAAAATCTTCTCTAGCAACCTGAAAGATATCGAGCTTTACCTTTATTCATGAGTAATCTGATATTAGACTTTTCAATATCATCTCCTTGGATTATGTGATTGAATGGTTGGGCATGTCAATCATGTGAAGTATGAATACTCATTATTATTCTAACATTTTGGACATGCATCAAGTAGGCATCCCTCCAATGTTGCCCAACTATCGGTTGATTTGCTTATATGGATGGTGATCTAAATGCAACTGATACCAATGGAATTGCAACGAATTCCATTTTATCATATATTTTTGTAAAGGTGTGAAATAATTTCAGATATCTTTGTCGAATCAACTCAGAATCTTAACTAAGACCATGGATCTTTGCTATAAATCAGGAAGCAACTAAAACACTGTTTGATTGTATCTTTCCTATACTCTTCCTAAGTGATATATCCCTTTTTTCCTCTTCGATAGAGAACTCGGTGAGATTTAGAAGTATGTAACGAGCATAGGCATGCGTTGGCATAATAGAACTAGATTTGTGTCTTCTGTTTCAGCTTTTCTTATTTATTCGTCGTCTTTGGGACCATGTTCATTTGCAGTTCCCTTGAGCCTAACAAAATGATATCCAAAATTCGCTAACTTTGCAGTTTTAAAAGGTCTTTTAGATTGTATCTATTTTTGACATTGAGCTCTATCAAAGACGCCGAATCACTAGGAGCAGCATTTTGCTATGAACAAAAATATACTGATTCAATCAGTGATTTCCTCTCACATTTTTAATCGTCTTCCTTCATGTGATAGTAGTTATCGATCATTCTTTTTCTCGCTCATGTGGCTGCCTACGGTCGCAATGGTGCATAGAAACTCCTAAATGCAAGTGAATAGCTAATGGCAACTCATTATACTGATGGTAGCAATTGAGTACAGCATCTGGTGCCAATAGCTGCTTGGTAATAGTAGTGATTCTTTTCGTACTTTGTTAGTGAACCGATGATTCTGTACATTTTGTTGGGGACTTTCTCCATTATTAACTCGTCTAACACGATATCTTTAACCATTGCATTGCAACAGGTTTAGCAGTCATTATCGTTATGCTGGTCACTACCTGCCTCATGTCACTAGTAATCGTCGTATGCTGGCATAAGAACATTTTCTTTGCAATATGCTTTCTCATTTTCTTTGGAACAATAGAAGTGATATTCTTCTCGGCCTCCCTGATCAAGTTTCTTGAGGGAGCATGGTTCCCTATTGCGCTCGCCTCGGTTCTCATGATGGTTATGTGCATATGGCACTATGGCACCGTCAAGAAGTACGAGTTTGATGTTCAAAACCAGGTTCCCATCAACTGGCTGCTTAGCCTCGGCCCCTCTCTTGGCTTCGTTCGTGTGCGAGGCATTGGTTTGATTCACACTGAACTTGCATCGGGAATTCCCGCCATTTTCACACACTTTGTCACCAACTTGCCGGCATTTCACCAGGTACGCCTCGCAAACTTTGTGTAATGCACTGAATTCTAGTAGGAAAATGAATTTGAATTCCACTGGCACAGGTTCTTGTCTTCCTATGCATCAAGTCAATCCCAATCCCACATGTCCGGCCGGAGGAAAGATTCCTTGTCGGTCGAGTTGGTCCTAAAGAATTCAGAAGTTATCGAGTCATAGTCAGGTACGGGTACCACGACGTACACAAAGATGACTTGGAGTTTGAGAAGGACCTAGTATCCAGCATTGCGGAGTTCATACGATCCGCCGGGCATGAGCATAATAGTCTTGCGGAGGGAACCGACAATGGTGATGAAAAAATGACAGTAGTAAGTGCAGGTTTCAGGTTCAGTGAGGAGAAAATAGAATCTGAGGAAGCACCAGGCCTTTCGGGATCCAACGAGATGCATTCATCAGCAATTCCACGGAAGAAACGAGTGCGGTTCGTGTTGCCAAAGAGCCCAAAGATTGAAAAGGGAGCCGAAGAAGAGCTGCAAGATCTGATGAATGCAAGAGAAGCAGGAATGGCCTTCATACTTGGGCACTCACACATGAGGGCCAAGAGTGGATCAAGTTTGATCAAACGCCTTTCGATCAACTTCGGGTACGAGCTCCTGCGGAGGAACTTCCGGGGGCCGACGTATGCTATCGGCATTCCTCATGCTTCAACTCTGGAGGTTGGGATGGCTTATAATGTTTGAAAGTTAGCATATTCCACTTGTACAGCTTTGCATAGACCATGTTCATCTTCAAATCCCAACAGCCAAAGATCATAAAAGGCAAAAACAGATTTTGCAAGGATCATATGATTAGGCCCATGTTAGTTGAGTTTTGCCTTGTAACACTTTGTATATAAGAACATGACTTCTATAATCTTCTTTCATATTTGAGTTGTTATATACTTTTTTTTGCGTTGTTAGTCGATTTATGTTCGTCCATTGTACTACTTAAGCGGATAAAATTTACTTTACCAATCACTGATTTTGTTGTTACACACACTTCAGCGGATGTATATAAGTATCCGATTGATACCCGTGATAACAACTTCATTCTAGGTCGGCAAAGTATGCCTATGCGGCCCTATTCTAGGTCGGCATGTTGGTACCTCTAAAGACTTGACCTTTTGAACAAAGTTGCCATCTTCTGGATTCGGCAAGCAAATGCCATTTGCTAGGTTAAGAGCTCGGTCTCTCAAGCTCTTTACTCTGAGTTCTCCCCTTTGAGTTCTCTAGTCTCTTTACTTGAGCTCTCTAAGCTCTCCATTTCGAGATCAATAGGCTATACGCCTTTTGAAGACAGCCACTATTGTTTGCACGATTATTGATCACAAGTAGACATGACTCATGATCTCATGTGGTTCCTCCGTGATTATCATTTCTGAAGTTAATAGTTAGTGTTCCGGCCGGATGCCTCAGACGGTCAAACCATCAGTCAAGGAAATGCCACCTCAATCCACGTAGATCTTGCCGGGGAGAAGAACTTGATGAAGAAAAGAACTGAACGAGCAGATTAGTATGGTGCTAGGGATTCCCGACAAGGCCACTTCGACGCTCAAATCAATCAAGAGAAGTAGAGAAAATGGAGAAGGAATAGTACTTAAAGTATATGGAGATCGAGAGCTTTTTCATACCTGTAGAGGAGTTTATATATATACTCACTGAAGAAGACGTTCCTGCTGACATGGAAATAGATTATGGTGGTATCTGAGGGGACAGGTTCTGTGCATTGCTGACAGGTGAGCTGATAGGGCCGCATCTAAGGGGCAGGGTCTGTAAACCTCATAACCGCCCTACGACCTGGTCGTGTGGATATTCTTGTCTTTTAACCAAGAACGAAGGTCCAAGAGGATCTAGGGGACCAGGTTTGACAACCTAGCCGTTGCCTTTATCCTACAGTGGTAGGGCTCGCCCGCTTGATTGTCCTATCGCTCAATTGTCCCTTAGTGGAGAGGTACCCGAGAAGGGCCGAGCCGGAGTTGAATATAGTGATAAAGTGATCGGGTTCATGGAGGAGATTGAGTGGCTGAGCTGGTCGAGGCTGAGAACAGGACTAAGCGGCCGAGCTGGCCGAGAGTAGAACTGAGCGGCTGAGCTAGCCGAGAGTAGAGCTGACCGGCCGAGCTGGCCGAGACGGAGTGACCGAGTCAGTTGCTGAGTAGCCGAGATGAGTGAGTCGTCGTATCAGTTAGTAATGGTGTGGAGTAATTGACATTAATGGAGATAGCTATAATTAACAATCAACTAAAATGGTTGAATTAACTTTCCAAAGATCATGGTCCTAAAGTAAGAGATACAGTTCAATGACATAGGAGGATCTATATATATTGAAATCATGGAAAGCCTCCAATAAATGTTCGAGCATCAAGGACGTCAAGCATGTTAGTCAACCATTAGATCCATCATGAACATTCGCATGAAACTTAGTATGCCCGTGAGATATCCTGAGAGATCACATGCTTGCATTGATCACTTAGTTTAACGTGGATGAGGTTTTAGGGGCTGAGATCAAATCAGAGACTCAGGTTTACATGACTTTAGAGACTCTCCCTGAGATGTTCATGCAATATACTTGTTTTCTTTTGGCTTCTCTACTCTCAATACATTCTTTTGGGGATATTCTTTTACAAATTGCAATAGACTTGTTGAACATGGTTCCTTTTAAATTTATCTCTAAGACACCCTTGGAGTTGTGGAATGGATGCAAACCCAATCTAAGACATATTCAGATATGGGGATGCCTTGCATATGTGCTTAAGGGAAAGATAGATATTAGATAAGATAAGAGGCTTGCATCTTTGTAGGGTATCCAAAAGGAGCGAGAGGATATTACTTCTATAGTCCTCTAGATTAAAAAGTATTTGTAAGTACAAATGTAATTTTTTTGGAGGACAATATGTAGAAGAACGTGAATCAAAAAGTAAGTTTCTTTTGAAAGAGAATCCTAGTTCAGATTTGCATTGAACAACTCAACTTGTATCCACATTTTTACCACCATTGATTGTTGATCATAGTGGGAAACAAATGGAGGTTCCATCTATTGTATCAACTAATTTATCGACAACTGAGATGGTAAAGGATCATGACCCCATTATTCAATTACCTCTGTGTACTGAAATGGAAAAAGAGGGACATGGTGATCAAATGAGAGAGCAACACTCAATTTCAATCAACCAAGAGCTTCCACAACTTAGACGTAGTGAGAGAGTTGTTTGCTGACCCGCTAAGTACTTGCTTTATGGAAAGTCCTTTGAGGCAATATCTATTGAGCAAGAAGAGGATCCCACTTTATATAAAGAAGCTATGGAGGAGATGTGATAGTGTGCAAGATAGCATCTATAGAAAATCTTACTAATTCTTCCACTAAAAGTTTACCAACTTGTATTTGAGTATATACTAGATATGCATTTACTCAAAGATAAGTCCTTAGTGTCATTGTATAGTTGGACTCGAGTTGGACGCAAATCAACTCAAATGTGAGACTGTTAGACTAAGTCACACAAGTCAATTCGAATTCATCACATAAATGCATGATTTAAAAACCTGCAATTTCCTTAAAAGAAGAGAAAGATTATTGTATGAGATGCATTCTTCATTAAAAGAGGAGAAAGATCTTCATGCATGAGATGCATGGGAATTAATAAAATATTAATTTCGTGGATCACTAAAAGTCAAGAAAACCCTTCATCCTTCATATCTCATGGTGGGATATAAAAAGGGGTGAAAGACTCTTGATGAAGGGGTTGTTGGATGCTTTTGCTCTCCCTCTTCCTCTTCTCTTCCACCTTTGGCCGAATCCTCCTTTGTAGCTAGCACCACCGTTGGGTTCTTCTCCATATCAGTGATACCTTGGAGGTAAACTCGAGCTGAAACCTTGAAGGCAAATAGTTGCTGTCGGGATTGCGAAGGGTACACATCGAGGTAACCTCGATTCTAGTATTGCAAACGAGTATGTTGTCGCATGGATTCGAGGGATTTTGATTTCCGCTGCATTATATGCAGTTTAATCTGATCTCTACATAAAAAACTTAAATAATATTGTAGGGCATTGCATGTGTCCCTGGATTGTATAAGGCTATAAATTAAGTGTTTAAGTTGTTAAACGCAGAAAGATTCAATTTATAATTCAATCCAAAGAATCATTGTTCATGATCGATAAATAAACACGGACAATTTATTTTGATAAGATTATCTCAATTTTATTAAGTCTATCTTTGGCTTAGTAATAAAATTGGATATACATTTTAATGTATTGGATCGACCATGTGAAATTAGGATTGTGATTTGACTACAAAAATCTAATTTTACTTGATTATTATATATAACACCTTAATCCTGAGTGGATAATAATGAACTTCGAACTTAAAGTTCTTTGAAACACCAATGGATAAAATCAAACTATTGGTTAATATCTCAGTGTTTTGGGAATTAAAATGAAATAACGAAGAACATGTATTCACAATATGAAATCCGTTACCTAATTAATAAGCATGACATAACTCACGAGTTCTTCTAATAGACAGTAAAATCTGAGCTCTTAAATAATATTGAAAGTTAAGTATATATGAAAGTGTGAATATCCAATAAGAACATTTTAGTCATGGTACCCTATTTCAAATATTCTAGTTGATCGATGGGGGTGATATGTTAGATCGATCAATCAGAGGGTATATTTATTGATTATAAGCTAGTTTCAATAATTTTAATTGAATTAAGAGTGCAATCTTATTCTTTTAGTGGAATAGAATGAAATTAATAAATTATTTTGACTAGTTAAGAGTTTATTAGGTCAAAATTAATTTATTGGAGCTTGTCTACCTGATCAGGTTCTTTTGGTGGCTCGAGTGAGATTCAGATAAATTATAAGAGTTATAATTTATCAAAATTATAGTGAAAATAAAATATATTGGACTAATATTAACATGTGTATTATATATACAAGATAACAAGGATACCTGATAAATTTATCATTATATATATACATAACAAGATACCTAATAATGATCATAAGTAATTATCAAATCATAATCTATCTTTATAAAAACTAATCATAATATATATTTTCTGCATAGCCAACTAATATATATATATATATATATATATATATATATATATATATATAGTGTGTGTGCTCACACACAAAATAATACTATAGAGTTGAGTCGTGAGATAACATCAAAGAAGGTTTGGAGTATAAATTTGAGGTTGAAATCACGCTTCAAGGGTAACATCAATTCTTTTATATGTTTCATCAAATCAATTCATGTTAATACTTAAATTATCATTATCATGATATTGTAATGAGATGTTTGAATTATAAAAAATTAATTTTTGTAATTCAACTTTCTCATCTTAGCCCAACATGCCATTGATCACAAACAAGCATCATTAACTTCTATTCTTTTGTTGAATTGCAGGTAAGATCATACCAATCACAATTGAATTTTATGCATGATCAAGCTGCTCTCATCTATTTTTATGACTCGAAGAAGAAGTTGGATTGTGGTCCTACATTGTCGCAGACAGAGTTTCCTGCTCATGAACTCAAGTGTCTCACTCCCCCTGCAAAGTGCCAAGCTCAGTAACTTCTCAGGCAGCCATGCAATAACTCCACTCGGCAGTGCCCGTCACGAGAGACCTGCTATCTGCAGTGTTGTTGGCCTTCCATCATCTCCTCATCATCAAGGCAAGTTTTGTCCACACCCACATCTCAGCTACCACCGCCATGCACCACCGAGGACACTCCACAGCCAAAGGCATTTAGAAAAATGCAATCTTGATTCAAAGTTGCCTGCAATAGGGAGAATGGAGTTGATAGATCCTCTCCACAAGAACTGGAATCACATGCAATTATAGAAAGGTGAGAAAGTGGGAAAGGAAGGTGGAGGAAGGAATAAATCTGCAGCAGAGGCAGAGACCATGCAGAGAGAGAGAGAAAGTGAGATCCACGCCATCGCACCACCACCTTGAAACTCGTAAACAATTCGGTGAGCAATTAATATAATCGTGTTTACTCAATTTTGAATCAAGCTCATTTTTTTTATAGCTTTTGTGGCTGTTGACATGTGCAGTAGGAGCTGTTTTCTTTGTTTTTAGGTCTGTTTCTTGCTGCTGACAATGGCGAGCAGAGGTTCTGAGCTGGGCAATTTGGTTGTGGCTTAAAGGCCTCATCACATCAGATGCTGGACAGCAGCAGCTACTCAGTGAAGCCACACCCCACCCCTCACTTGTATCTTTCCTCGCTGCTCTTTGCTTTTTCTGCCTCACAAGAGGGGCAATCCTTCGCAGGAGGAGGAGGAGGAGGAGGAGGAGGAGGAGAACACACTGCAGTGGAGAAAAGGAAGCAAAAAGGTGAAGGTTTCTTCTCAGCAGTTGTTAAGCAGGAGACCAATCAAGAACTGCCTTCAGATGGGTAACTCCCTTTAGGGTTCTACCTCTCTCTCTTCTTTCTCCACCTTTGAATCATCACTTCGCTGGGAATCTGTGGCTTATTGTGGAGCAAGATGAGAGTGTTAGCAGTGCTCACTCTAGTGATGGTTTCATTGAGTTGCATCAATTCTGCTTCGGCTGCTACACCTTCAAGTGAGTTATTTCCCTCCCTTTTTGATCTTCATTTTCGTATTTTGTTATAATGCAGCTAAATTCTGGTTGTTTTGTTAGAAATTGTCGCCGCGGCCATGTCCAATGCGGCCTCTTCTATCTTGAAGAGGTTATGGTCACTGAAATCTACTACAAGAACAGGTGCAATGTGTTCAAGATTGCTGCTTTTTTGTTTCCTTTTGTGCATTTGTAACTTGATTTCTGTACCTTCTTGCAGCAGTCCCTGGCCACCGCCCTTCGATGAAATTTGAGAGCGGCTACACCGTGGAGACAGTGTTTGACGGAAGCAAGCTGGGGATCGAGCCATACTCGGTCGAGGTGATGCAGGGGGGAGAGTTGTTGCTTCTTGATTCTGTCAACAGCAATGTGTATCGGATCTCTCTGCCATTGTCTAGATGTGAGCCATTGTGTCTCTATGGGATGGAAAATTCATATGCTTCCTTAATGTTCCAATGTTATATGCTGATGAATTGAATTAACTAAAAACATTTTTGTGTTTTTCTAAACATCCTGCTATAGAATATAGCAAGATAGCGATAACTTCTTTAGCGTATCATATTAATTAATGATAGTATCATCATCAACAACTACGAGCGATTTTGTCCCAAGTATTTGAGATCGGGTATATGAATCTTATCCCTCCATTAAGCTGTAAGCAATACCATATCAATAGTAATATTCAAATTAATTAAAATATGTTCTATTACCTTGACTAATGTTTTCTTTGGTCTTATTCTACATCCTACACCTTCCAACTATAGGATATTAGTGGAGCTACACCTAGTTTTTCTTGAATATTAGTGCTCTTTTTTTCTTCTTTTCTAGTAACTATGTATATTCATCTTTGCATTCTCATTTCTACTACATTAATTTTATGTACATTTATTTCCAAACAACCTCAACATTTTAATCCATAGAGTATGATGAATGTACATGAAATTTCTATAAGGGATTTAAATAACAATCATCAATTACTGAAGGAACTATTGATATTAATGAATATATTTGTAATGAATGGATGGTTGTAAAAGACATGAGCCTCTAGAGTTTTGTTGGATCATCCATCTCCTTTAGTTTATATGAATTTTTTTATAAAATTATGGTACGACCTATCACACTCTACACATTAGACTTGAGCTATTAGGAACTAATGTGTAAAAAGTTAAATAGCAAAAATGGTTACTATAATAAAAATACTAGCATCCACTCTAGTAGATGATAATAAAATAGTTGTTGGTGCAATCGACCCTAAGTGGTTCGGTGTGGCCTTCGATTTTGATATTTGGACAAAAGGTTTAAGGAAGGCTTTGCTTGTGTGTCTAAGTGTAGTGTGTAGGAACTTGATGAATACACATGGAGACGACTTGACACGACCAAGGTCGTGGTTACCTAATGGCTCAAGGTTTATGGAGACTAAAGAAGGATGGTATGCGACATTTGAGGGGCCACAGGACGAGGAGCATCTGAGTACAGCTGTGCTTGAGTAGCGGACTACGTAAGCAAAACGCGAAGGATGACACAGGAAGAGAGTTGAGAGCTCAATGCATCTAAGGGATGAGAAGTTTGATTGGAGATGGTTGAGGCAAGCATATAAGTGGAGGATGAAGGATGCCATGAGGAGTGAGTTGACAGCTCAGTGCTTCCGAGGGGGTAGACTACTTAAGTAGAGCATAAAGGATGGCTTGGAGAGTGAACCAAGAGCTTGGTGCATCCATATGAGAGATAGCCCGGTGGCGAAGATAACTACATAGTGAGCTAAGAGTTGAGAGCAAATATACTTGGGCTAGGGTAGTCTCAACTTAGGCGCACTCAGTTAGTAGATTGATTGTAGTCAACATACTAGTCGACTAAAGGACTATTTTTGTTGACTATTGACTGAGTTGATTGGTTAGCCAACTTAAGAAACAAACAAAATGGTATATTCTAGACACCAATCGATTGGTAATGATCCAGTCAACTAATGCCTATAAGCAATTAAGCAATCAAGAGTGGAATTGGTCATGATCCAATGAAAATGATATAAATTGATCAAGACCAATCGACTAATGCTACAAGAAGACAATTTTCAACAAGTCGTAATGGATGGATGATGATAATGACGTAATCAATCGACTACTGGTCATACCAATTAACCCTTGGTTGCCAACTTAGAAAGACTGTGTCAACAAAGCAATTTGTGGAAGAGACTAATTTACGGGTTCCAAAGGCCATGTATCAACAAACATATTTCACATCAGATAGCGAGAAGAAAAGAGATCCAAAGTTTCAAGAGATTGCAGTTCCTTGGTTCCTGAAGGATCGTTGTCCACCCAACTTCAGGAAGAAGACTGCGGAAGGCAGCGAGGTCGTTCTGGTAATTATTTAATTTCCGCAAGTTTTATTTACTAGAACATATTTGTAAGCCGTAGATAATAATTAGGAATCGGCGATCATACCAATTAACAAATCCAACCGACTAATACTCTATCTTTTATTTGTGCTTTCTTGTTAACCCTAGAAATTTCTTATTAACCCTGAAAACTTTGTTGTAAGCCTCTTTGTGCTATTTTTGATCGACTTTTAAGAGGTTTACCCACTTTTGGTGTTGCCGTGAAGGAGAAAGTATAGAGGATTCTAGGAGTGATTCACCAAAGGATTATAGGCCATGGAATAGAAGCCTGAGGGTTGTTGAACAACATTAAAAGCCCTAGTTCTCATTGTGGTATGCTTGTGTTTGTGCTTTTGTTTGATTTCCGCTGTTAATGTTTTTGTTGTAACCTTTCTGAGATTGCAACAAGAATCGATCCATTTTCTATTCGCAAACATGAACGATATTCAATCCCCCTCTATTGACCGTCCTTTCAACCCACATGTTCCAACAATGCTATGGACATATTTAAAGATGACCAATGAATTATGTAGAGATGAATATTACGACTAAATAATGAATATTACGAGTAAGTAGTATCGTCTTTCATAGAGTTCAATGGAGGAATAAGATTCCACATCAAATTGTTGGGACAAACACAGCTTGACAATGATGGTGATGATGATGTAGATGTTCACTTATTAATTTCTATTGCTAAAGGAATTGAAATTTGGCACTTTTAGTAGTTTTGCAGAGAACTCATTGTCTGCGATACTGTATGTCATTGTCATTTGTTGTTCTGGATACAATGATAGTATTTAACTCGAATGAAACTTGAGGGTGCCTTTAGGCACACTGCTATCATTTTTTTAAAATATAGTATTTAGCTCTTGGGACATACTTAAACTGATTTGATTTGCTTGTGAACCTGAAGATTATCCATTATCAGTCTCATCGGGTAGGTTTTGAAAGAAAAAGAAATCAATCTCATCTATTAATTGATGTTTTCTTTTGGTGTGTTGCTAGTATTTTCCTAGTAATTGTTGCTCTGAAGTAAATTGTTTGTGGAATTTGAGTATGAAAATCGCTTGATTACTTGTTTTGTTTTTAAAAAAATTATGTTGAGCTTATCCAGATATTGTTTTCAAATGCAGATAGCAGACCTAAGCTTGTTGCCGGTTCTCCAGAAGGATATGTTGGCCACGTTGATGGAAGGCCGCGAGAAGCAAGGATGAACCATCCAAAGGGCTTTACAGTAGATGAAAGAGGAAATATATATGTTGCAGACACAATGAACATGGCAATAAGGAAAATTAGCGACACAGGTAAGTGAAGAGATAGACAAATATAACAGCTTCACAATGGTCTTATTGGTTACGATAGAATTTAGAAAGATCAACCGGTTTGTCAGGAGAAACTTTATTTGCAAATGAATGCATTGTCATATATGAATATTCATCTGATTGCTTTGCGGCCTTCCTTTTCAATCTTCTTTGTTTGCATAAGCTCGTATATGATTGTTCTTATCTTCTAGTTAATATGATCACAGTTCACTAAGCTGAGAAAAAAAAAGAAAACCTCAAGAGAAATTCTTCTTTGATGAGAAACTGACTTTCAGGTGTTGCCAGTGGTGTCGAGGTGGATCTCAGTTTGGCTGTTGAGGGAAAGCCATGGTGTTCATCTTTGCTACATATGCTCGATAAAGAGCTTAGCAACTTCTAGTGTACGCATATGTTCTGATAAAGAGCGATAAATTGTTGGCTAAACGATCAATTGTTTTGATGTATAAGGATATAATACGCCAAGGGTCTTTAGATTGTATCATCGATTAGGAAAGATTCATTTATTTAGAATTGATCTATGCAGAGGAGACACTGCAACTTTGAATTCATGTAAAGTATGTTTCATGTAGCTTCCTTGACTGAATTCCAAATTTGTACAGGGGTTACGACAATTGCCGGGGGAAAGTGGGGTGGTAGAGTAGCACACTCGGACGGGGCAAGTGAAGATGCAAAGTTTTCTACTGATTTTGAAGTAGTTTACGTTGCGAGCAGCTGTTCGCTTCTGGTGGTAGACAGGGGAAACCAGGCAATCAGGGAAGTTCAGCTTAACGTCGATGATTGTGCATACCAATATGAAACTGGTTTTCCTTTCGGTACGCCTTGATGACCTACTAGCTAGAATTCAATGGATGAACTTATTGATTAGAAGCTTAAAGAAACTGCATGATCGAACTATTAGTTTCGACAACTTGTGTAAGCTCATATTTTTTTACTGCTATTGTACAGGTATTGCAGTGCTGCTTGCTGCGGGTTTCTTTGGCTACATTCTAGCATTGCTTCAATGGCGTGTGGGACTGATGATCTCGTCAAAAGCCGATGTAAGTAATTCATACTCGATAGTTTGACAATTAATTTACATCGACTACATTCTAATCCTTTTACGGAATGTGAATAGGATCATGTACAGGAAAATCAAACACATTTTGTACAAGAACATCGAACACCCATCAAAACAAGCATGCCTCCTTATCGGAGACAAATGAAGACATCTCTAAGGCCACCACTTATACCAACTGGAGAAGATGCGGAAAATGCAGACAATGAAGGCCTCTTCAACTCCACGGGGAAGTTAATATCTCGAACATGGTTCTCCACAGCCGGAATCTTCGGTTCATTGTTCCCAATCTTCCGAAGGAAACCCAAACCTACACAGTTTCAGCAGCAGCAACAGAGGGTAAACACTTGGCCAATTCCTGAGAGTTTTGTCATTCCACATGATGAGATACCGCCACCGGTGGAGACGAGAGCTCCCACACCACGAAAGACCTATGCATTCATGTCAAAAGAACCAGAAAAGATCCACCATGTTCGGCATCCACAAACTTACACTAATGGGTGGAAGGCGGAGCCGCAGAAGCAGGTACAGCAAGTGCATCAACAACAACAACTACAGCAGCACCGGCATCACTCATCTGGCCCTCAAACTTACTTTGAGCAGAATTGTGAAACCTCTAATGAGATTGTTTTTGGAGCTGTTCAAGAATCGGAAAGCAAACACCGATCGGTGGAGATCAAGGCTGTGAATTATGGGGATCCAATCTATGAGCAGTATGGTGTGCGATACCGAAATGGTTACATGGGGTATGGCAACTACTAAATAGTCACTAAATTTTCATTTCCATTTCAATGAAGTAGATTCAGCCAACTTATATGTGGTCTCTTCCCTCGCTTACATGTCTATAGAATGAGGGAAGTACCAAGAAATCTGGAAACTTGGCAAAGTATTTGGATCTTAATCTGTTTTGTATGAGAAATCTAGTCCTTAATCGATATGGGTTTGTAAATTTGGCTCAGTTACCTCAGTTCATGATTTGCTTTTTGTGTGTGTTATCCTCACAAAGTTTCCTCCTTCAAGTGGTTAGGAGTCGGAGGGGTTTTTTCCCCAAGAGCATGTGTCCGTCGAGAATTGATCTCTTATCCCATTGTAACAAGTCTGTCATCCTCTAGCCAATTGGGCACCCTCACGATGGGGATGTCTTATTGATATTACGATCGATAATAGGGTTACTCATCAATTAAAGACATTGGAGATGTTTCCCTTTCACCCATGTTACACTTAGCCTTTGATATTTTATATCTTTGAGTTTTCAATGAATATTAAATTCTTTCATTCCTTTATCACTACCCTTCCACGGTTAGTCCCAAAGTCTGTGGAGGAATGTAAATCACGATACCGAATGACTTCTTAAGTGGGAGGAACTTATTCCCTAAGAGAATGAACTCCAAGGGATTTGATTATTACAATTCTACTACCAACTCGGTTACATCCATGGGGGCTTAGGCAAGATATTGAAGACTTGAGAGGGCAAGGAGTCATTGTGCAAGAGATGTGAAAACTTAGAGATAAAAGAGATTTGTCCCCGGGGCCATGGTGCCGCGGTAGGACATCCGGGTTGTCACCCAGGCACTCGCGGTTCGATCCCTAGCTATGACGTATTTGCAGGAATTTTCCTCCAAATGGGGATCGCAATCAAAGGATGCTGGGCATCTGGGTTAGTCACTGCGTGCGCTTCCCGATTTATCCTGTGGCCGGTGGGAAACTTCTGTGGGACCGGGCCGATCATCCCCAGGGATTGAGTCAATGCGACTGACTGGGATTATCATTTTTTTTAGAGATAAAAGAGTCTTTGAGTGTCAAAGGATGACATAAAGGTCGAAAACCTAGAAGTTGTGTGAGTTGTAAAAGATTGTGTGTGAATTGTAATTTGGGGTTTACATTTTTAGGCAACTTCATCCAGCGATGATGTGAGTGAACTAGGTAGGAACTATCTAATTGGTTAGTAGAACCAACGAGTAATGGATTTTGAGATCGATCCCAAGTTGATTTAGTCGATTAGAGGTAACCCTCGTTCAATTGAAATGTTAACTATAAACTATTTGTTCAAAGATAGAATGATTTTTTTTGAGCTTCAATTGACTAGATTTAGGTTTCAGTCAATTGTATTGGTGGCAATCATATCCTAAATGGTCGAGTTAGATCGAGTCGAACCTAGAGAACTTCCATGTTTGTTTTCTTGGACAGTCACTAGATGCATATTCCTCTAATGATCATTTATTTTCTTCTACTTTCGTATTATGTCTCGTGCTGTGAAGAAGGGTGGGAAACCACCTTTGACATGTCAATCATTTATAACACTTGCAAGGAAAACCTAAGGGCCCATTTGTTGTTGTTGTTGTTGTTGTTGTTGTTATTATTATTATTTTTAAAATCTGTTTCACAACCAAATTAGCAAGTTTGTCATTGGAAATAAATTTTTATTCTCTATTGTTCATATATTTTTATTATGATTGGAGTTGGAATTTATTTTCTCCTTGATCCTTGAGGGTTCACCATCATCGTTAAGTGGAGCAAGAAAGTACGAAGATACCAACAATTATAAGTAAAAAGTATCTGTTGTTATTGAAATTTTATAATGTGACATTTATAAATTGATTTTTTTTACTATGGATTTTATTTTTGGTTGAAAATTAATATGCTTAAATTATTATTGTTATTGCTGAAATTTTGTAGTATATCAGTTGTAATTAAATTGATATTTGATATGTTATAAAATGATCTTGTTATTTTATTTAGGAAATATTTTTTCTTAATAAATATTGTTATTAGATTGTTGTTGAGATTTTATAGTACTTTTGTAAATTGATATTTGCTCTGTGTTAACATTGTTGTAGCCCTTATAAAATACCTAATGGACCTAGAAAACTTCGAATGACTTCAAATGAAGACAAGTGTATTAGTCTAAAGCTTCTGAATATATCTATGTCCTCAAATATGAATATGATATTCTAAATTGAGAGTAGTGAGTTTGTCAACTCGCAAAGCTTGAGAAATTGTCAAAATATCATTATAAAGGCTACGATGATGATACTTACCGACACCACAATTGAGTTCCTAGAAATCATATGATTTAGAAAATATTAAACTTTTGATTTTCTAAATGGTGTAGGTCCATTAGTCAATTTCAGTCGAAAGTAACTGAATGACTTAGAGAACTCTGAATGACATCAAATGAAGATAAATGCACTCATCTAAGGTTTATGAATATATTCATGTCCTCAAACATTAATATGATATTTTAAATTGAGAATGATCGAGAAATTATGTCAAAAACTCATTATAAAGGCTACGATAATGATACTAACTAACACCAAAATTGAGTTCCTAGAACTCATATGGTTCGGAAAATATCAAACTTTTGATTTTTTGAATGGCGAAGGTCCATCGTTAGTTTCATTCTAAAGGTGGATGATTGACCTAGAGAATTTTGAATCACTTTAAACCATGACCTATGTACTCGTCCAAGGCTCCTGAATATATCCATACCCTCAAATATCAATGTGATACACTATATTGAGAATAATAATTTTTTCAACTCGATTTAGTATGAGAAATTATGTAAAACACTCATTATAAGTGCTACGATAATGATACTCATGAATCGATACCACAATTGAGTTTTTAGAACTCATATCGATCAGAAAATATTAAAACTTTTGATTTTCTGAATGGTGTAGGTCCATCAGTCATTTCAGTCGAAAGTGGTTGATGAA
The DNA here is from genome assembly GCF_044706935.1 of Curcuma longa. Lineage (NCBI taxonomy): Eukaryota > Viridiplantae > Streptophyta > Magnoliopsida > Zingiberales > Zingiberaceae > Curcuma > Curcuma longa. The sequence goes on along the minus strand of NW_027431289.1, from coordinate 27,567 downwards.
CTTAGAGAACTCCGAATCACTTCAAACCAAGACCTATGTACTTGTCTAAGGCTCCTAAATATATCCATGCTCTCAAATATCAATGTGATATACTATATTGAGAGCAGTGATTTTTTCAACTTAATTCAAGCATGATAAATTATATCAAATGCTCATTATAAGGGTTACGATGAAGATACTCACTAACCGACACTACAATTGAGTTCCTAGAACTCATATGGTTTAGAAAATATCAAACTTTTGATTTTCTGAATGGCGAAGGTCTATCAACCGATTTCATTCAAAAGTGATTAACAAATCTAAAGAACTTTGAATCACTTCAAATCAAGATTTATGTACTCATCTAAGGCTCAATATATCCAAGCCCTCAAACATGAATGTGATACCCTAAATTGGGAGCAGTGATTTTTTTCAACTCGCAAAGGATTAAGAAATTATGTTAAAAGTTCATTACAAGGCTACGATGATGATATTCACTGACACCACAATTGAGTTCCTAGAACTCAAATGGTTTAGAAAATATAAACCTTTTGATTTTATGAATGACAAAGGTTCATCAATTGATTTCGTCGTCAAACTCTCATTATAAGTGCTACGATGATAATACTCACTAATCGACACTACAATTGTGTTCCTAGAACTCATATAGTTCAAAAAATATCAAAATATATGTACTAATGTAAGGCTTCTTAATATATCGATGCCCTCAAACATGAATGTGATACCCTAAATTGAGAGGAATGATTTTTTTTTTCAACTCACAAATGATTAAGAAATTATGTCAAAACTCATTATAAGGGTTACGATGATGATACTCACTAACCGACACCACAATTGACTTCCTAGAACTCATATGGTTCAGAAAATATCAAAATTTTGATTCTTTGAATGGTGTAGGTCGATCCAGCTTTGGCAGTTTTGGACCTAGGAAGTAGTTGATAGACCTACGACCATCTGTGAGAATTCCGAATTATTTCAAATTAAGACGTGCTCGTCTAAGGCTCCTTAATATATCCATGTCATTAACATTTATCCCCTTATTTTTATTTGTTATACCATACTTCTTAAAATTTGCTTCCTTGATAGCTTGTACAAACAAGAACTATAAACCCTAAACAAGAGCTATAATTACAAAATCTATGAATATGTGTAAATGAGGTGGAGAAAAAGATAGAGACAGAATTTGCATTATGGTTTACAATCTACGTAAGTTAGAGACTCAAATTTTTTTCAAGTGTATTAGATAATCGAGAATTTATATTATAACTACTTTTCTAGATAAAGGATTGAAGATCAAATAGGCAAGATTAAATGATAAAGGATCTTGCAACAAGACTTTTTTGTAACATAAGAGTCTACTCTGATTACTATATTAATGACTTTAAATTTACGTGACACAACGCGATTTAGACACCCTAACTAATAATATAGGTGTTTGTTAAAAGGATCTAACAATTGTTGGGTTGCAAGGGTGCAAACATAGTTCCACATCTAAAGCACATGGAAAAGATCATGTGGTTAAAAGGATGGAAAGTATCTCCATTGAAATAAGGCCTTTTGGGGAGAGCCCAAGAACAAAATCATGAGGGTTTAGGCCCAAAGTGGACAATATCATGCCATTGTGGAGATATTTTAATTCCATTCGGACTAACAAGCGGTATCAGAGCGAGATCGCTCTTCATCGGACTAACCGCCGGATGAGCCATGATCCAGATCTAACAATGTGCTTTGAACCTTAAACAAAGGAAGTGAGTGTTTCCGTGTTTGAATCAAGAGGACCAGACACCAGGTGAGAAGTCCTAGTAGGTCGGGTGGACCGAGGGGCAAAAAGTCCTAGTTGCGACTAGGTGAAAGTCCTAGTAGGTCGGGTGGACCGAGGGACAAAAAGTCCTAGTTGCGGCTAGGTGAAAAAGTCCTGATGGATCGAGGATTCAGGGGAGGCTTGTGGTCCTTTGTTTGAGAGGGGGATTGTTGGGTTGCAAGGGATATTTGAACATTTCATATTCGCGGTACAAGCCGATCAAATTTTCTAATGAAGAGAACAAGATCTAGTGAATGGTTAATAGTTTGTTGAATGAAGCCTTGCTCGGCCATAGAAATGTCGAACTCTATCATGACCTAAAGCTACGATGCATTTCAGAATGAGAAAGTGGAAAGACATTCGAGGAATTAGATGATGGAGAGATGTCCAATAGTGAGGAGGTTGATGTACTAATAGAGTCTCGGCGAGTAAAGATAATAAATAATCATTAATTGGTCATTGATTGCTGCTTCGGGTCTGAGATCCTATATAAGGAGGTTGTGATCATAGAGAAGAGAACAACATGTAACGAAAAGCAAAAAGAAAACTTCATCCACTTTGTTCCCCCATTATTGTTGTCTCTCTATCATACATCTTTCATTCGACAGACTACCTATGATAGTATTTGAGTACAATTTTAGTTTATCGTGATAAACTTGTGCTTGGTGGAGATTGTGATTTGCCGTTGTATCTTGAGAAACAGATATCCGTCATGACTTCTAAGCATTGTTGGAGAGAATGAATATGTTTTAAGAAATTTGTGTTAAACGCAAACCTTAGCTTCTTTTTTTTTGAATAATCGGGAACCCATTTGGACTCGAGATTAGTTCTTGAATACTCAACAAGTCAATGACTTCCTGCTTGGTTGACTGTGCACTCAACCTTGACACTTGATGACTCGACAACCGACTTCGACATTTGGTGACTCGACACTTGGTGCCTCAACACTTGGCCTCGACACTCGATGACTCGGCCTTGGCATTCGACTTCAACACTCGATGATTTGACACTCGACCTCGGTACTTGGCGACTCAGTAATTGACATTAGCCGACTTGGCATTCAGTTAACTCGACACTCAGACTCGACAGCTCAGGCCATTCAAAATAGCTAAACCTTCTAAGCACATCTTTCCCTACTTGACAGTTTGCGATTTTCCGCTCAAGCCATCTCGACATATAAATTTGAAATTGATTTCTATGTAATTTTAATTTAGAAAAAAATCCCCTTTATCTCGGGGCGAAAATTTTCCAATAAAAATGATTCGATTTCATTTTATCCAATTCGTATTAGTTTGATCTAACATCCTAATGAAGCTTTTTTTGTTTTTAAAGAAATCATGATTCCTTTGCTACAATATGCTCCCTTAATTCTCAAGCTCAAGCCTTTTTATTTTATTTTATTTTAGGTAACAATGCAATCTTTTTCTTTTCCTATTTCAGGTTAGTTAGCTCTAGTTTTCGGTATATCGGATCTTTTCTTTCTTCGCATCTCTCTTTTTCTCTTTCCCTTAGCAACATCCTTATCTATGCTTTTCTTTTTGCTTCCATGGTGACTTAATTGAGATAATAAATAGATGGTATATTTTTTTTTTTTTGTAACTTAATTGAATGATAAATAGATGGTATATTTTTTTTATAAAAAAGTGAAATCTACCACCCTAACGGCTTCCATACAATCGACTCTACGATTATCTATAAGAAGGTAAATCGAGAAGTTATAGTCAACCACGACGAAGGAGAATATTGCTTGACTTTGTCAGATTTGAACCATTATCCTTTTCTGTAAGTCTGTTCCATCGTAAATAGATGGTATACTTATATAATAAATAAGGAGTCGAATCTCGAGATTGATAGGGTGTAAATCTTTGCACCTTGGTATAACTCATCTTATCTCTCAGTTATCGTGATTTATCTTCTCCATGTTGGTCCTGACTCTTGAGGCGAGCTGGCGAGGGCATTGGAATGAACGAATTCACCTTTTTTGCACAATGCTTCCCTTTTCTTGTAATTCCGTTCGTTCAAGTAAGCATACTTTTAGGGTTTGTTTCTATAGTACGAAAAATCTAAAAATTCAAATTAAGAAATTTTATTACACAGCAAGGAAGACAAAATAAAGAGCTCCATAGGATTATTTTATGTGTCAAACAAAAATTTAGTTTTAACCTATTATAGATAATTTTAATGAAAAATAAAAAATGACTAAAATATTGCATTTTTATCCCTTCAAGTAAAAAATAAAAAATAATATTCAATAAAATTAATATATTTATGAAAATTTATCAGAAAGTGCAAACCAAATAAAAAAAAATATTTTACTAATAATAAATTCAATCACTGTAATTTTGTATAAGAGTTGGGGTCTCACCGGGGAAAATTAAAAATGATGGGCTTTTCTGAGAAATTGCCTTGATTCGCAAATTTGACTTCTGGTCTGCCATCGAGGACACCGTCGCCGGGCCTTTTCCCGCTTCTGGAAACCCTCGAAAAACCCTCGCCCTTCAGGAGGCGATCCATGGAGGGGATCCCGATCATCTCCATCTCCGACCTCGTCAAGCTCGGCCGCCCTCTTACAGGCGCTGCCTCCTTGTGCCCAGCGCCATCGGCCGCTCCCCCGCCCAAAAAACCCAAACGTGACGTTTCCGATGAGGTTCCTGTCAAAATCCCTCTTTTTGCTGACCATTGTGAAAATCCCAACCCTGGCAGCTTCTCTCCCTTGAGCCGTCCCGTGATCATAGTCGGCACCGTCGAGCTGTTCCCTTGGGATGTTAAGATTTCCCTCGGCTGTCTGAATCATTGCCTCTCGTTCTCAGATGGCTCTTCGAGAGTCTGCTGCTACTTCCTGGATTTCGACCTCAGGATCATTGGTCGCAAAGTCAACATCTTGGCGTGGAATTTCCTACCGCTCAAGCATGGTGATAGGGGAGTTCTTGAGGTGATCCGATGGAGCTTCACAGATTTTGAAGCGGCATTTGCTTCTGATTCGTTGCTGCCTATGACTTCTGCTTGTTCCTCGCGAGAAGCCAACATGAAGGACTGTGCCTGTGCTTTTGGCATTCTCAAAGCCGTTAGCTCCATCTTCTGTGTACCTTGCACGAAGGAAAAAGAGGATAACTTGAGAAATTCTGGGAGAAACCTCATGAGTAGAGGGGACTCGACGGGATTCCTCGTGGAGATACTTACCTGTGTCTGTGATCTTTGCAATGAATCTTGTTTTGTAGCAGAACGTGATGACCATCATCTGAAAAACAAGGACTGCCATTCCTTCAGTAATCCAGTATTTGTCTATTTCATGCAACCTACTTTTTTATGGCGGCCAGCACTCTATAGGTTGATTGGGAAGTCAATAACCATTTCGAGGTTGAAGAGGAATTTGATCTTTGTTGGAAATGAAGTGTCATATGAGATGTTTGTCTCAACGCCGTCAACTATGGTATCTTTGACTAACCTTTCAGCAAATTCTGTTTTTGAAGAAAGTTTGAAAAAGAGTGATGAAGGCATGTACAATGGTGTTGTTACTGGAATTTACATGCAAGGAATGGTGATCGAATTGGACGATAAAGTCTTGCTACTGATTCCTGATCCTCCACAACATTCTTTGAGGATGGGTGCCATTGTGCGTCATCAGCTTCTTCAGTTATTTCTGTATCAAGACAATTCTCAAATTTAATAAGCTTGCCATGATAATGCACTTTTATCAAATAATTAACACATTTTGAAAAGTCTGTTTTTTTTTTTTTGTTTTTAAAATTCCCTTCATTCCTTTTGATTGTCTCCTGTCCCTTCCTCATCTCCATTTATTTATAATGTAGTTCCTAATTAGTTAAAATAACATAGCCCATTATTGTTCACTTCAATGATTGGTAAAGCTGTATGTGGATTTTTTGCTAATTCTTCTACATCATCTACCTCCTTCTGTTGTTGACTATTTCTTCCTTCTATAGGTTTCTGTTAGAAACTTCCATTTTATTCATGTTACGTATTCCTGGCTCAAGATAATCCTCCTTGGGACATGTGTGAAGACATGCATCAGTGTCAAATCCTTTTCCATTACTCATATAAGGCAAGACATGATGGTTTTTTCCTTCCTAGCTTTCTCGTTTATTGTCTCCTTAGATAACACTATTTGTCTTTACTTATTTAGGTCTCATTCTAAATCTGAGGGTTCAAGTCTTTTGGAGAGGTTTCTTAAATCTCTAACATACTCAGCTAAACTTTGGTAGGAATTCTGAAGAAACAGAGGTTTTGCTTGTCATTTTCTAATTGCTTTATATTCTACCTTCTGCTTGTTATACTGATTTATTTTTGGTTGTCAGGCTATTACTTCTGGTCTCTTGTTTTAAGAAAAAATTTGGTGGAATATTTTCCTACAAGGATATTTTGGGATCAAAGAAAGTAATTCCTTTCTGCAATAACATCTCATGTTCTAAATTGTAGTTTGTGATTGAGTTTATTTACATATCATTCTTTAGCTGACAGTCTAAGTGTGCAAGGTAATATCAGAAGGAAGGATTTGCACAAACTTATGCTACAACATTGTTGCCTCCTAGTGCCTTTGAAACAAAGGTGAATTTTGTTAGTTTTTATTTCCAATTTAAATGCCTTTATCTGGGTAAAGTGAGACTAAAGGCAAAATGATTTAAATAGGCATCACTAATATATACTAACATATGACTTTACATAGAATCCCATATCGGGGGATAGAATTCATCTAGTTGATTCAAATAGTTGAGACATGACTTCATTGTTCTACTACTAGGATTTCATGTAGGGGCGTTGATTTGGATCCAATCATTCTTAGTAAACTGTTGATTAAATTACTGTTTCCATCTATTTTTCTTGGTCAAAGACCATAAAATCTAATTTTGTTATTCCAAATTGACATAGGTTATATTTGAATCTTCATGAAAATCTTCACTTTGGAATTAGGTCGGGCAATTCATGGCTATGGCCTATAGCTCGTTGGCTTACTTAGACCATCATACCCAATAAAGTCACTTTCTGCATGATGTTATAAAACTGAAATTTATTTCTCATCCATAACTCTTCTTTTCTCCTTTAGGTTCTTCATAAATTAGATTTCATCTAATTTGGACAACTAATCCTTCTCAAGTTACTTCTTCATTTTAGTACTTCTTGCTATTGTCTGAGTGGCTGCAAATTTTTATCTTGCTTGCAGTCAGGATTGTTTACTAATTTCTGCAAACATGGTCGGTGCAGTTACCAAATGGAAAACTTATCATTCCTTAAATTGGTACGAATTGCTATAAGAAGTCAGATTAGTTATTTGTTAATAATCTGACTTTCTGAGTTTTCACAGTCTCTCTCTCTCTCTCTCTCTCTCTCCAGGTGATACCAATATTGAATCTCAAAAGCTGGTGTGAAGCGTCTTGGATTTCATTGCTACCTCAAAAACACAATGTTAATAACCAATTTGGAGAAAACCCGTATTTTGAACAGTTAGACCACAGAGAACCTTTGGGCAATGATATGATTAGAAGAATTTTTTCAAGTGATGATATGGGCTTTGTTTTGGTAGGCATGTTGAAGGTTGGTTACTATTTCTGTTTATTTATTTGCTTTAGTTCTCTATTTTTCTTAGCATGATTTGTATGATTAATGGATGGACAGAGGTAAACCTTTCTAAGTCAAATAAAAGCAAATATTGACAGACAACTTTTTGATAACCATTTGCTAGCTACACTTTTGATTTTTTATCTTTGAATTTAGATCTTAGAGTAGCTTGCTTTTGAGATGGAGTTGGAAATTTAAGTTCACACAAATAGATTCTGAAGATCTTGGTAACATATTTATTTTCTTATTCGAAAATCTCAATTCACGATCTTTGGTCCTCTTTGACAGATAACCTATTCCTTGTAAATCACTTAACAGATTTGCAAAGATAGAATGTGAAAAGAACATTTTGATGATATGATGTCTAGTTTCAAATTGCATTACATACTGATAGTTTGCTTTGCTGTTTTTTGTTGAACATCTTTTGTTGGAATATAGTCTTGAATTTTAGTCAATAAAGGGATAAGATTTGTATGGTTGATTTTAAATAGTTGAGACAAACATGACTTTACGATGATGATCTTTTATTTTTTCTTTCCCCCATACAACCCAAACAACATTGATTTGATCATCTTTATTGAAATATAAGATCTCCTATTTCTTTATTATGCTATTTCGTGAATTCATAAAGTTGAAATAATCAAGCATTTTCTCGTGCATATTCTGAACTTCACATGCATCTTCAGGTTTCTCCATATTCAGGAAGGTTGCAATTAACTGATGCAACTGGAAGCATTGATGCTGTGGTGCCAGATTTACCATTGGATGTGAACTTCCAGGCTGTTTATGAGGTGTAACACATTATTATTCTTTTGTATTTCCTTCATAGACAAAGATTAACAACATTTGATGTTTGTGACACCTATTCACATGTATGCTATGGCTAAGCAAACTGTACTATGTTCTCTTCCATGTTATGAGATTGTATTGTAATCTTTAATATTCATTTTGATTTTCTTGAACACATTTTAATGAGTGAAGAAAATCTGCAGCCTTGCTATCGATCAATGATTTGATGATCCAAAGAAAGGAAAATGTGATAGGAGGAACAAGAGTTGGAAATTCAATATTTGCACAAGCACGCTGAGAGAGAGGGAGTCTAGTTGTAGTAAGTCTTGTGATATTTGCTGGGTGTTATGGATTTTAATATCCTAAGTAACATAAGTGGTAGGGACACGAAACCATGGAGGAGGTAAGGGAGAACCTGTGGTGTTTAAAGACAGATAATTAACATTGAATAAGGTGTTAGAGAGGAAAATAAACTAAGTGGAGAAACATCTTCCATATTACAAGAGCCTTCAGTTTGAGTATTTTGGAATAATGGTTAAACATCAACTTTAACATGGTATGGTATTAAATTAGAGTTAGAGTTTGTCATGATCCGAAGGACTCTGCCCTTACGTAAGGGATAGACTACTTGCTTGTAACAATATGTAGCCACCAATTGAATACACAAAGCTGTAATCATAATAAATGTTGGAAATATCATTAAATAAGTTAAAATATGCTTATACAAGAATGACTCATGCCTATAAACATACTTGGACTCATGTTGACCGAATATAATGGGACTTATGTTGAAAAACGAGAAATATGCAAAAACTACAAATGCATGAAGGAAATAATCTGTGCATCAAGAAAATAAAAGGGCACTAATAAACCTGTCTTCAATATAGGTTGTCAGAATCCTTTGAGTATGATCAAATTTGAAACTGAAGTGCCACCCTAAAACATTGCCTCAAATTTATGAACTTAGAGGTCAAAGGAAAAGTGGAACGTGAACACACAAGTGCAAAGTAGGGTAAGAGAGGATGTGCATGATATAATATCTCATGGAAGATAGTAAAATATTGAGCATCTTAGATAAATTTTATATTCTTTTAGTGTTAAGTAATCATCAATCTATTATCGTTATTTTTCTCTAATTTCTTTTAGATAGTTTCAATATTTTCACATTTTTCTCTTAGAGGGCGGAGAATTTATTATCTAGTAAGGAAAAGATGCATCATATGTAGCTTTACTCTGCTTTGCAAGAGGTCGTTTCTAAGATTCAAACCCGTGACCTTTAGGTCACACGGTAGTAATTTTACCATTGCGCTAAAGCTTTCACCCTTTATATATATATATACATATAAAGGGTGAACAATCCACAATTCACCTAATAAAGAAATGCACTTCAAAGGGTGAACAACTTATAATCTACCCAGTGAGAAATGGGTTGAAGCCTATATAATGCATGTGAAAGGACCTTAGGTCTGTTTGAGTGTGGAAATGATACTCAATAATGTGTGTGTATGTATATCAATTGTTCTCTTACTTTGATGTAAGTATATACACATTAATTTCACCAATTTCATATTTGCTTATTATCTCTGACCATGTATCATAATGTATTCTTGTTTCTTTTAGTTACTCCAATTAGCAAAGTTATTACCCAAACAATTTTCACATGAGAGGTTCATAGGTATTCAACAATTAAAAAAAATAAAAAATCAAGAACAGTGCAACTAACAGATTCGTAGCAACATATTGAGTGAATAGTAATTTTGAAAACAATTCCTTCCATGTGTATTACCCGCACGTATCATACTCAAGTATGGCATGATAAAATCATATGCAGCAAGAAAAGAAATCAGTTTTCAATTCTATTGTTTAACCCCATAATATATTTATTTATTCCCCATTTCATAATTAAGCAAGTGTTTGATTATCCCCTTTTGGCAGCATTGTCTGTTCTTATAGCTACTTGGTTAAATCTTTGTTTTTCAATTAGCACTTTGATCTTTACAAGGTAGCCTGGCTGATGCTGATACGATGATTTCTTGTATTTACCAGGTCAAAGATTATAAACTTGTAATTGAAGGTTTGTCAAAGAAAATTTATATGCAGCAGCAGCATTTGGATGAACTACTTTCGTGCAGAACCATACTTCAGCAGTTTTCTCCGAGAGCCTCATCACAGCTTGTGGTTTATGTTCACTTCTATCTCAAGAAGTCAACTTGCATGCATTTCTCTCAGTTTCCTACTTACATCGACAACAGTGACTCCTTGAAGTGTAATAGTGGTGAAATGTTCCACCTATTATATGTCACACACAAATTTCCTGCATATCACAGTGTATATCTCTGAATCACTAGGGCATTCAAATACATCTTTATTGGCAAGTAATTAAGACATCTTTTTACTGATTTCATACTTGATCTACGATGCAGCTTCATGAGGATGTCAGCTTGTCAAACAGCTCTGGTTTGTTTGCTGAGGCTTTTATCTCACCTTATAATTTGATTCCTTATGAGACAAGTGAACTTGATCAATTTGCAGAAATTTTCCTCACAAATCTAGATAAGAAGTCTGATTGTATTGGTAAGCTAAAAGAAACATTTGATAGTAAGTCCAAACATCTGGAACATGTTCAACCATCAAATAACTGTCAACTTTTTTGGTTCAGATAATTTCTTGAGAGAGAATTATAGGTCTTGCCAGCTTCCATGTTTGCTTGTGTTGAGTAGAAGCAATTCTCAGTCATTTCAGTTTCCGTTTTATTTATATTGTGCTCATGGGTTCAAAGACAATGGCATGCTTCAGAATCACAGTGATTCAAAAATCTTGTTAGAGTTCAGTTCTAACAACTTATACAAGTATCAGGTATAATTATGTTGACGATTTTTCTTGACAAAACTAGCACAAAAATATTTGCTACTTTCCTGAAGAGATGAATTTGATAAGTGAACTGAGTTTTCAATTTGCATTCCAGATGCTTAGTGTAGGATCATATTATCTTCTGAAGTGCTCAGGAAAGGGTCTTGACTGCAAATCAAAAGCCTGTAAGCATATAACACAAGTAAAGCCCCTTGTAATCTCTGAATCAATTATCTGGAGGCTTTCTATACTATTTGACAAAGCAAAGCATCAGAATGGGCAATCTCAACATGTTTGTTCTTGTGTTTCTTCAGTGAGAAATGATAAATGTTTAACTGAAAATTTTTGTCAGCTTGAGCAAACATTCCTACATTTGAATGATGAAACTCATGGACTTTCTGATGTTCATCTGCATATGTATAGTGAGGCAATCAATCAATTGGAAGAATTGGAGCCCTTGCTAAAAAGTTTTCACAATCTTTTTCCTTCTTTGGATGAAATAACAACTGTGTCATCATGCATCCAACAAATGATGGCTCAGGTTGCTCTTCCGTCTGGAGTTCTTATTCCAGCCAACGAATTGCCACAAGGAAATCTGCTATCGTTAAGTGGAAATATTGAGAGTATTTCCATCTATGACTTCAAACCTAAATGTGCATGCTCTAGTTTCACAGTTTGTGAACACTGGAGTATATGTGAAGTCTGTATGCTTGTAAATGATGATTGTCATATGGTAATTTCTTGTCACACTCTCATCATTGATGTGGCTGGTAGTGATAGTAATTTAATCTCAGGTGCGGATTTGTGGTAGCATATGCAGATATGCTTATCCTATTGGATTAGGTCATGCAGTGAATGCAACCTTCCACAAGGTCCTGCTGACTCAGTAAGTTTACTCATTGAATTTATTTTTCAATTATTTTTTGCTGGAAGGTCATTCATAAGCTATGGTATTCAAATTGGAATTTTTATCGTTGCTTTCCATGGTGCTTATCCATCATCATTATGGATCTTCTAGCAGTGACCTTTCTACCCTAAAGTGGTGGCTTACTGAACTGTGTCACTTTTTTAATACCACATTATCAACAAATTTTCTGGTTTTTTTACCTAAGATCTTATTTTTCTCAATTAAGAGTGTATGATTTATCAGCATAGTATATTCACTTATATTTGTGACCCTTTCCTACAAGTATAATAAGAAAAAAGGTAACTGTAATTCTACCTATTTGCAGAAATTCAAGTCAGACAAAAGAATTGATGTTGACCCCAATGTCATTTATTGTGGTTAACACCGTGAAGGAAATTTGCCCTCCGGTTAATGTTGAAGGTTTGATTCAAGAGTCCAGATGGAATATTCCACATGAAGTATTCATAAATACCAAATCATCGTGTTTGATCTCAAATGTGCTGCAGTGCACTGACAGTAACCTCATCCAACTTAACTGCAGGGTAATTAAACAACAGTTATACTGCTTGTACAATTTGGTGTCAATTTTATAGCTTATAGGGTTTGACACCTTTTGACTTGAAATTTTCATTGGTTTTGTTTCTTGCTACTTCCCCCTGTATCTCATTCATTCTTTTAGAGACCAACATAGCACTCCTGAGTCTTGACTCTTTTGGATGTTGGTGCTGTTTTTTGTGCCCATGTTTTATTTTCTCATTGGTTGAAGGCAGGTTTTGAGTATCATTACTTTGGTACTGGAGAACAAGACACATGGACCTGTAATGTCGCAACCTGTAGGTTATTCCAAAATAACAACAGCAAGTATCCCTCTACTTGGCTTTCTAGTAGGTGAGGTGCATTGAGCCTTTTCCAATCATCATCTATTTTTTGTAATAGAAATAGCAACTTATTCTTTTCTGTACTATCATTCATGTAAGCTAGGTTTACATCTCTTGTTAACTTCTGAAAAATCCATCTTATGTAACTTGGATGTTCGAAATGGGTACCATTTTCTAGCCTTTGATTAATCTAGGTGATGCTACTTTCTCTGGACGTTTTGCATGGGTATCACTAACTAGAATTCATCACTTGTTAGGTTATGTTGCAAACTATTGCATTGCTGTAACAATTGTGTGAGCCGTCATCATATTTTTTTTCCTTAGATTTCAGGGATGAACATGCATTGCAGGGGTTTGCATGAGCTTTACATGCTGGATATACAGTAAATTGTAGTGAATTAGTTTACAACATTCTATTGAATATTTGTCTACCTGTACAGATGATGGATCATCCTTATGTTCTTGCTGGGCTGACTATGGTCAAGCTGAGACATTGCTTCGGCTACATGAATCAACTCAAATGACTTCTAGTAGCTGTAAGATAGTAAGAGGGCCTGAAAAGAAATGTTCTCAGCGTACTACTGAGTACCTTCTATCCAAGATGCTTAAAAAACATCAGAGGATCATTGTTAGGAACCATGGTGCTGCTCCTGACTTGTCCTGTGCAGACTTATCATTTTCGATTGACTCGGGTCAGGTTTTCAGTAATGCAGAAGAAAAACTTCTGAGGTCCATCATCATCAATGCGTGCCATGCACCAACACTTGTCAGTTCTCTTACACTTCCTATAGTAATCTTTTTTTTGGATTATAAATTTGTTAACAGTTTCATTAATCTAGACAGCATGGCATCTCTTACTGATTTATGCAATTTATTGATTGATATTTTTTACATTGATATGCAAAATCCCACATCTAACAATCTAATTGGCAATGTGCATCCTGTTTGTTTGAGTTCCATTTATTTAATGTTATTGCTTGTTGATCTCTTTGTAGTACTTATTGCCTTTGTAAAGCTAGGCTGTACACTTTTGATTTCTGAGTATCCTTTTAGGCAATACTAATGTTATTAGTGTTCAATTTGCAAGAAATATTATCTCAAATAGTCACACCTCATATTATGTGGGTCAAATAGGAACTTGTACGAATCATGTGCAATCTCTTGCAAATTATTTACAGATGCATGCATTGCATATGCTGGCCATATGCCATCCTTGTCAAAAAAATATTTAAAATATTTATGGTTATAGAACACATTTCAAATACTTCTTTGAGCTCAAACCTTTCGGATATTTAGAAAAGATAATTTTCATTTAAGGCTTCCAGTTTAAAATGGACCCCATTACATCTGTGAATAAGAAAATGAAGACATTGTATTTATTCAGAAGTCATACACAGGCTAGTTAAATATGCCGCATGAGGGAGACTTTCGGATGAAAGGTGTGTGGTTTGAAGAGAAAGAGGTATAAGAGACTAAACATTGAGTGAAGAGGATGGAGATTATTTTGTTATCGTTATGCTACTTTGGCTGTTCAGTTGTTGCAAGAAAAAAAACACACAATCTAAGACGCAAGGAAGGCAATGTGTAACTAAAATTTTGTCATCGATTGCATTACGAGGTGGAAGAAGAATACAGCTTTTAGGTGTGGGGATGTAGAAAGTGCTCGATTGGATTAAAATGTGCAACATATGGGCAGCATGCAGTTTGTACTGTCTTTATTCTGATCGCATATAATGGCACTGCATACATCGACACATGCGTTTGCTGCCGCATGTTGTTTAACAATGATCCTGTAAATCATTGGGCTGATAGAGACAGGAGGGCACATGCTTTTAGGCCAGGTTACACCTCACTTGTGGGACAGAAGTAGAATGTTTTGAGGAATCGACTATTGACAACAATCAGGATTCTATCAGCCTGTTTTGACTTTTGAGGAATGGGTTGTTGATGACAACACAAGTTGCTATTAGCTTCCAGTTGATTGGCGAAGAGAGGCCATGTCCAGTACACAAATTACAACAGTCCCCTGGAATGAGATCAGAGAAGGCAACAGCCATGAGAGAAGAAAGGGGTTTCGGGTATGCAAAATTGTAGAATACTGTAATGCTTTATATTGAACTTTGGGCTCCACTTCCTATTATATGCAAATGTGGTGTGTAAAACTTATAGAAGCCAACCAATCATAAGACTAGATTACGATAACATAGTACTACACGATAACATAGTACTACGGTCAATTAGGATAGGGAAGTTTGTTGGGATCAGGGTTAACTTCCAAAGACATCTAACATGTGGAGCTATGCTCCAAAATGTGACTATCCAGCTGAATTTTGCTAACTCTGAATGTATGCCATATCTTTTGACAATCCATCCTATATAATAACTTCTTTTTTTAATCGAAAAAAATAATTCTTGTTTGACAATCCATTCTGTATACCGACCTCTTTGGTCATGAAGTAATGATTACTGGGTATAAATGTTTTTCCTACTATCTTCACTCTTCCTCTGTGAGTTTTTCTACCAGAGATGAACTGTGATTTTCGTAATACAAACTATAGTTTCGTCTATAAGAACTGCTATTAAAATTTAGGATCAACATATTTTTAAATGGTAGGGGCTGTTGCATTGATGCGGTCGCTGGAGATTTGGAGTAAACTTATATTGCTAAATAACTAAGTTTCCTTTGCTGACAGAGTATTGCTGGCATAATGATGAATTCAACTTCGACATTCCATGGCAGAATGGAATTTCTTGAACATCATCAAGCATTGCAATCACTGCCACATTTGTGGGTTAAAGAGGTTGTGCACATCGATCCGATGCACGAGGCAAGAAGTGTATGGGAGAACCTACACACAACATAGCATATGCTTCACTGTTGCTGGAGATGCTCATTTTTCCATTTGAGAGAAGAGGAATGTGGCCTTTTTTGTTCGCAGAGAAGCTCGAGTTTGGCGTTTAATTAGCTTTGATGTAGCTCCTACTTTTGCACCATTGGCTGCATTGCTCAACATGAATCTAGCAGGAGTTTTTGGTGGCAAAAATTTGAGTCAACAGGTTTGGAGTCCTTTCGCAAGCTTGTATGATCACCCATCGGTTAAGGGATATACGATAACGAGAACAATCTTGGATGTTTTTTTTGACAGACCCTCAAGCTTTTCGGTAGGATGCCATCAGCTGGACTCTCAGAATCTGGTAAAGTATCTGCTACTTGTATCACATATGCAAAAGCGACAAGGAATCTGAAAGTACATTAAGAGAAAATGAGTGTACTTATTGCCACTTTTTCTTTGCCTGTTTCGATCGAATACCGTAGCAAGATTATAAAATAAATATTAGCATCAATCTTCTACTCATGAGGTTAAGATTTGATCTGCTTGTAGCAAGAAGTGTGTTAACTGTAGTCGAACAAGCACTCTACTAAAACTTCTGCTTGTTCCAGTGCTTCGAAAAGATTGTCACTCATACTATTTTTGTTTTAATGTCAACTTCCTCTTGAAAGGGATTCTTGACAAATGAAGAGGTCTTGGAGAATTGAACTCTTAGTAGATTGATTACGGAGCGAAGCATTTGGTTCGATGAGTATCAAGGTGTGTCCAACAACCCTTGCATTGAGATTAGACCAAACACCCAATAATGTATTTGGAATAGAGTTGGGTAGGCCTTCCAAGCTTTGACTAGTTCTTTAAGTTGTAGACAAATGATTGCGTGTGTGACCATGGTCGCGGGCAACGGCAACGACCCTATGTAGTTCCATCTTGAAGGATCACTAAACATAACTAACTCTATACATCAACTAAAACCGACTAAGACTTCAAATAACACTTGCCTATAAAATTGAAGCTCAAGGAGACAAAGAGGTGTAAACACAAATCATTAAAATAAGTCATCACAAACACTAGAATTCTAAGTTGAATATTGTTGAACCTTAGGGAAAGAAAGAGCGTGCGCCTTTCTCTTGTGGCACTTTTATTATTGATGGTGCAACGGAGGTGTCCTTTGTCAATTGTGTAGCAACATTTTAAGATCCATTTTAATTTTTTTAATTTTTTTTAAAATTTTCATTTTAAGAATAGTTATAGCAATATAAGCAACATTTTAAGAATAGTTATAGCAATATAAGCAACATTTTAAGTGAGTTCAAGGATAGATTTATCTACCTCAAATATTCATTATCGATCCATCAAAGATCTAAATCTACAAAATAAATATAAGAACACCTTAGTTATGTAGTAGTGGCACGACCAAAGATCAAGAGGGGAAGGTAGGAAGAGAAATTCAAAGATATTGAGAGAGTGAAAGAGTGAGGAAGGTAGAAGAGGGGAAGGTAGGAAGAGAAATTCAAAGATATTGAGAGAGAGAAAGAGTGAGGAAGCTACCGAATGGTCGATCGAAGATTAATACGAATCAAATATTTTTTGAACCGGGTCGAAAAACTTGCGAACAAACTTCATTCATTTGCACCCCTAGTCTCATGAACTCTACCACTCCAGGTTGTAGTCACATATAATCACTCATATCTTTTAAAAGAAATTAAACTCATCTGATAAATGTAATAGTATCCTTAAATTTACCTCTAGAACAATTTAGAAAGAAAGAATTAACGTAACAGAAAATTTTTATTACACCAAAAGTAGCTTTGCCTTAATAATTTATTTATTTGTTTTTATTTTCGAATCCCTCTTTGTTGTCATCGATCGATCGATCCACCCAATGAAGAGGATTTTGGAGTATACATTCGTCAAGAAACTTCACACCAACCATGCATTAATTTGTTAATCGAAAACTTAGGAACACTAACCAATACATGATTATTTTATTTAAGATGATTAAAATATATAATATACTTAAACATATATTGTTTGGACTAACTAGCCGTCTTAATCTTAATATAAAGAATGTGGAATAGAGTTGTGAGATAGCAACAACAATAATGACAACTTAAAACGGCCAAGTTCCTCAACAAGATTGCTTCTTGAGCTTTGAGATCACATAAATGTCGATCCATCTATCTATTATAAATACACATGCACTCCACATTGAGGGAGCTAGAGAGTAGTTTGATTGTATTTATGGCTAATAAGATTTTGTTTTTGATGATGGTGGTGGTGGCGGCGGCGGCGGTGGTGACAAAGGTGGAGGGGCAATCACCACTACCTGATTGTGTGGTGAAGTTGTCTTCGTGCAGAGGGGAGTCGAACTCAACGAGCCCATCTCAAGCCTGTTGCTTAGCATTACAAGAGGAGGCAAGGAATGACTTCCCTTGTGTTTGCTCGGCCTTCAACGACCCTAGCTTGTTGAAGGCACTCAACATCACGAGTGATGATGCATATCGTGTCGCCCAAGCTTGTGGAACTGACCTTAGTGCTTGCTCAGGTGATAATATATCATATGAACTCTAAACCCTAAACTCTAAATCTCTTAAATTTTACTTTAATACCTCATTCATTCATGATTTATCTGCAATATGAACTTAATTATTTATAAGAAGATTGAAGATTATATTAATCAAGGTAATGTTAACTACTTTATCTTTAGGAACCGATGGGAAACTTCTTATGCATTAGTACAATACATTGAATATGGGAAGTATTTAGGAATTTTAATATGTAATTTCTAATTATATGTTTTTGCATGACTATATTGTAATATTAAATTAAAAGTATATATAGATTTTTTTATTGTATAATTGTACTTTTAGTTTTTTTTAATAAACTAAAACACAAATTATTTTTATTTATTTATCACTTATTTATCAGAACAAGATAAGCTCTAATTAACTAGAACTCTATGAAAGTTAAAGAATTACATGAACTCAGTAGATTTTTGGCAAAAATGTGATTAATTTGAAATGTAACTAGTACAAATTTTGGCTATGCATTAAAATTTGATTAGTAATGTCACATATATATTGTGATTAATTTTTTTATTTTTGTTTTTGCAGCTCCCTCTCCTTCTAACCCTAACCCTAGTCCTTCAGGTATTAGGTTTATTTTCAGAATTGAATTAGTCAAGTAGATTATTTCTTAAAGCATGTAGATTGTTTCTAATTATGGCATTTTTGCATTTTAATAATGATGCAGCTTCTAGCAAGAAAGGCGATAACAACAAGATAGCTTGGTTTAGCTTCATAAGCTTGGTATTCTATTGGTTGTCATTGACAATGGTGGCATAATAATGTATGTACCATCCTCTTGGTACAACACTATGTTCTTTGGATTTTTGTCTTGTGGGTCAATCTTGTCTGTCTGTTTAATTTATTTTGTCGATCGTTGAAAATAAGTTTGAATGTGTGAGAGTGTTAAAGCAATTAATGAGCTGCAGAAATGCCGAAGAGAGTGTTAAAGCAGTTTTAGATATTCTTTTCTCGTAGAGCGATATGTCTAAGTAAATCATGATATACATGTAAGATCGTGTAAGCGCTACAGGAAAGGATGAATAACATATTTTATTTTTTTAATTTATTTTTGAAATTTTGAGTATGTAGCGAAAAATAAGAAAAACACAATTACAAAATAATGATATGTTTGTTTTTTACTTGGTTCATAGCCTTTGGCTGTTATTCTAAAACCCGTAGTCATTGATTGCTTCCGATGAATAATTCACTAAAAGACTCTTTCTCAAAACGAGAAAAAGCGTTTTGACATCGCAGCAGCGTCTGGAGCGTAGAGCACGTGAACAATGGTTGTAGAATGGTCATGAATTGTGTTATGAAGGCTCTGTTTGCGGTTGCTTTTATTAAGCATTCTGGGCACCTAGATCCCTTTTTGGACGTTCTCACGTGGGCTATACGATCCGCTGTAATTGCTGACTTAGCATCTCCGAATGCCTAGATCCCTTCCGAGTGCTTGGAATGCTAACATGGCGATTGTTGGATCAGCCTTGACACTGCTGCGTCTTATCTTTTTTTGGGCAATTGGAATGCTGATGTGGCGATTGTCGGATCAACCTTAACTCCGCTATGTCTTATCCTTCTCCGGATGTCTGGATCCCTTCCAGGCATCTGGAAGCTGAGGTGTTTTGATCAATTGGGACTTGCCACCTCATCCGCCTCGCTGGCTCGAAGGAGTGATATTCAGGCGTCGGATCTGGTAGGGGCGTCTAGACCATCCAGGAGTCCGGATTCAATAAGGGTGCTCAGAATTTGGATTTTCTTTAACCTCATTTTTCTACATCACAAAGTTAGCATAATACAAGTATAATACAGGAAGCTATGTTTGAATAGTTTTACAACTGTCTGGTCTTGACTTTGGATTTTTAGTTAACCCCTAAGTCAAACTGACGCCTACTGTTCTCTTTAAGGGAACGCTCACTAACTCCTCTCAGGAGACTTACCCTTTGTCAAACATCTGGTCTTCCAAACTTATTTGGATTTCCTGCTCAACATCTGATCCTTTAACCCCTAGGACTTCCTTTTGATGCTAGTTTTCACTGACCCATCGCCCTGCTAGACATTCGGTCCACTGAACCACACCTAGACTTCTTGCCTAGTGCCCTTGATCTGCTAAGACTTCTTGTTCAGTTCTACTAATCAGGACTTTTTGCTTAGCCTTCAATTAGAGTTTGTCTTGCCTAGCCTCTAACTAGGATTTTCCTGTGCTACCTGCACACTTAGAACTTAGATTAGCTCATTGGCATAACATAATTTTAATTTGAACCCTTTGTCATGATCAAAATACATATTCAATTATCTGGTGCTCCGTGCACCAACAATACATAATTGAAAGTATATGATTTTTACTCACCCTCTTTAACATCGCACAATATAATGCTTATGTTTTATTTTGTTCAATGTTAAAGTCTTTGGTGACATCATCAAAATGCTCCAAGATGCTTGCTTTAGTCTATAGATGGACTATTGTTATAGCTTGCATATCTTATATGCATGTTTTGAATCGACAAAACTTCAAGTTGTGTAATATACACATTATATCAATGATAGTGTCCTAGAACAATCGAATTGTAAAAGAAAATAACTATGTAATTACATATATGAATGAAATTATGTTTCTCTTCATGATATTGTTATCCTGTGGAACCTAATAAAAGTTTCTTATAGCATTGTTTCTTTAGTAATGGATCAAACGAGATGATGAGGTGATCCTAAAGCACAAGGCAATGCTACTAAAAACTTTCTAGTCTTAGTGATCTCAAGATGATATATTTACTTCATAGTTCTATTATGCGATATGTCTAGTAGAGGATCGAAATGGACGACTAGAGGAGGAAGGTTGATTTTAATTTTTTTTAAAAAAAGTTTATAAATGAATTACAATAATCAAAGAAAAATAAAATGAAAAACATAAAAATTATTTTAAAATGAATTTAACATGGTTTGGAGACTTTTGCTACTCCACAATACTTGCTAATACATAAGATGCAAACTTAGGGTTTGACATAGAACTAATACCAAGTGTAACATGGATTCCATGAAGAACTCTTGTACTAGGTAACTAAAATCTACCTAGATAAAGAAACAATACAATTGCATTTTAATCTTTAAATCTTAGGTACAATTAACAATTCAGTCGATCAGTAGCTTAAGTGAGTCGATTCATATCAATATAGAACATAGAGGAGCTTATCCATGACTGTTTGAAGGGTTATGAAAGAAGGGACAAAAAGAGATAAAATTAAAAAATAAAGCTAGTGATCATTTTTAGACAATTTAGAGCTCCATTTTGTCATGCTTTACTTCTTTATAGTTTTCATGTTTAGAGCTTAAAGTTTGTACCCTTAAGCTCTTGATTTATTTATTTATAATGGTTGATTTTTTTTCATATTTTGTAAATAGTTTTTTTAGGAGGTTTCTTGGCCTTCAGAAAGATTTAAGGAGGAGAAAGTATAGTAATTTTTCAAAGGATGATTCACCTTATGAGTACATAAACTGTGGAGTGAAGTAGGAGCCGAAGATTTTGAACTATGTATGTCATCTTATTAACACTTGTATTTTTACATATTCACTGCACTTACCATTATTTTTGTAAGAGAAGAGTATTTTTCAAGTCAAGTGTTATTCATCCTCCCTGCCCCCAAACTCCAGTCACATTTATATTGCAATCTTTCAACACGAACTATGTTAAATAACTTATTAGCATTGATCTTATGTCTATTTCTATTTTCCCAACATATTCAACTATAGCAAATTGATGGTGTTTTTTTTTTTTTGTGCAATTGACCTCTAGTTAAGGTTGACTAAACTTGAGTTGACTCGAGTTGGGTTCAGATATTTGATCAATATATGTTAAGTGGTCAAGTAAGACATCAAGAAGGTTAAGGTTCACCGGATACTTGACATGATCAGCATGGTTGAGTAAATGGTGTGTGTTTAAGTAAAGAGTCAAGTAAGTCAATTTGATTGAATATTTGATAAGAAGAGGAAAGTTCAAGTGGAGCATTATTACACCAATATTTTTATCCTTGAGTATGCAAGAATATTCAATTGAAATTTAAATTTTAGACTTCGATTATTCACTCCGCCTCTCTAGCCGTGTCACTGACAATTGACGAGTAGTGCTATAGTGATCGATAATTAGCAAGGAATATTCTCAAAATATGATAAAAAAAGTATTTTGGCTATTGATTGGAAGACTTAAACATGTATATTTTACCAATTGAATTTTTTTTATTGTAAGAGGTGTAGGGGTATATGAATTTTTTTGGTGCAAGAGGTGTAGCAGTATAGAAATGGAGGCAATGCCCGAGGAAAAATCAAAAAAAGATTGTGAAATATTTTTCAATCGATCATTTCCTTTAATCAAAGTAAAAGAGTATAAAAGAGAAACATAAATGAAATTAGATTCATTTTTTTTGAATTTTTTAAAGCTCATATTTAAATCCTATTTTACGTGTAAGTAAAATTTTCATCTAAATGAAAAAGAAAAAGTATGGAGAAAAAGTTTCTAACATTTTTCTTCTAATAAAGGAAACTAAAGGAAGTTGATTTTTTAATATAGATTGTGCTTAACACCATTCAATAGGGTCGGAAGAGTTGAGGGGCACACAAGGGTCAACAAGTTAGAGACAATCCAATCCTTGGCTATGCCTACACTGCTTGTTAGTATCCGATTAGTTCGCTATGAATTTTGATGTTAGATAAAGGATTTAAGTTAAGTCATGCGTTGAGATCTAATGTGTGTATTTAAGTGTGTAGAAATTTAGAAGTACACATAGGAACATCCGATGACTCAGGATTTGTGGAAGTATGAATATGGATGGTATGAAACACTGAAGGACAATAAGTATCATAAGTAAGGACACCTAGAGTAGAATATGCAAGCAATCGAGAAGGATGTTACGGAAAGGAAGTTGATAGACTCAGTCATTCAAGGGATGAGAAACTTAGCAGAAGAAGACATTAGCAGAGTAAGAAGGAAGAACTGGGAGTAAGCCGGAGGACTCAGTGCATTCGAGAGACAAAAAGAGACTAGAGTCAAAGTTTTGGACAACCAAAAGAGTTATCTGACTGATTAGAACTTTAGTTGGTCAAAACTATTTTTTAGACAATCGACGCATAGGATAAGATGACTCTTCAGTGGATAGGATAAGGAGTTCACTAATGCTAGAGATTTGGGCATCAAAAAATGGGTTTAGGCGACTAGAGATGCACATAGAGCATGATCTAAATCAGATTCAGACGAAGATCCTGATTGACTGAAGGATTGGTCAACCATAAATGACCACCGGTCGACTTGATCTACTTGAAAAGTGTTATTCTTTGTTTTTGTTGGGTTGCTTACCAATATTGATACAACCCAACATAGAAAGGCTCATCTTGATCCAACCTAACATATCAAATCGTCGCACTTACACATAAGTCAACTTTGGAAGTTGTACGAGCTCTAGTTACAACTCCATAAAAGTTGTTTTCGTACCTCTTGTTGGGAGTAAGAAGAAGGGGGGGTATGATAGGCTTGACAACAAGAGTGAATAAAAAGAATTCATGGAAAGAGTGAAACGGCATATGTATCATATTCCATGAACTATTTGTGCAATCATCTTTTGATCAAGGTTGACTAAGCTTAGTTGATCAAACTCAAGTTGGCTCAGTTGAGTTTCGATATTTGATCAATGTTCCGGAAGGGTTATTTAGTACTTACGTGGATAGCATGTGGATAGGGGGTTTTAAAGAATGGGGTAAGTTTTAGCTTTTTCTTGAAGATTTCTTCGAGGAACTTGAAACCCAATCTCATACCCCGGTCTTGACATGTCTCCTACATTACGTGTCGACCTCCTGCCTCAATCCTGGCAGGCTTCCTACATCACAAGATCGACCTCTTATTTCGGTCTTGTAGGGCTTCCTTTGCTCCCTGTGACATATACTGACGTCCTGTCTTGATCTCGACAAGCTCCTTGTAGCATATGCCGACTTTCTGTCTTGGTCTCGGCTACGGCATGTACTGACCTCCTGTCTTATCTTGGTAATTAAGCTCCCTATAGCATGTGTCGATCTCCTGCTCCCGTCTCGGCAGCATCACATAACTCCCTCTCAATTGCCTTATCTGTAGTCCCAACTTCTACCATGCTTTTCTATCTTGATAACCTTCCACTTAATTTGTAGTTTATCATCTTTTTCAGATACTGAATGTGCTGTCTAGCTAGATTTGATCTGCTGGGGGGCCACAATCGACATCCATGTCTGTGCAAAAGGAGTGAATATTGAAAATTAGGGCAAAATTTATCAGAAACTGAAAAAACAAGTACTGAATTCGATAAGAGCTGAACAAGTTTGTATAGTTTTGGACATCTCAGTTCATTCGTCAAGGAAGGCATGCCCTCTTTTGCGTGGCTGCGAATTAGCTGAATATAAAGTGATTAATCAGTTCGTCATACATTTGCAAAAATTAAACGGAGCCCCCACTTTAATAATTTGGAAAGAACACAACTCATGGGAGAAGAAAAGTGCACTAGATCGAATGAAACACCAAAACAAACAGGACTTGATGTGTTGTCATTCATTTGACTATGTGTCTTTTTCTTGTTGTCTCCGGTAGCTCCGGGAGTACGCAAACTGATATGTATCGTCGAGGCTAGTGTTCGACACTATCTCCGTAAATGATATTGCTCCGCTACGGTGCTAACGAATAGCAGCAACTCGTTCCCAAGATACAACGACGATCGCCTCGGAATAGTAGCACTCCAAATTCCGAGACCGACGAACTCTCTCGTAGGCTTTTTGGACTCCGAATGCACTAGATGAGATGAATGCACAAGGAAGACTTGAATCGATGATATTTCCATCATCTGGAGGGTTCTATTTATACTAAGTGAAGAGATTGAGTGAGTGGATGTGACCCTTGGACGAGATCAATCTGGACCGTCAGATCTGGAGGGGTGTAACCCTTCATTTAGCCCTCTTGATCTCATCCATCAGATCTAAAGAGATGTGTCCTTCAGATCTCGCCTATTGTCATCAGCCGTCGGATCTGAATCTCTTGATCCATTCGATCTGACGCTTCAGATCAGGTCTCATCACAGCAGTCAGATCGTGACTCTTCGCGATCCATCACTCCAGATCGCCCATTGCGCCCATTGCGCACGTGGCGGGTGGCGGGCTCACAGGTGCGAGCACCTGCTCGCCCATGGGTAGAGAGCACCTGTGCTTTTTGTGTTAACTCCATTAACACAGTAACACATATAAGAAAACTTTAGCTTGCGCCGGTTAGCGATGTGGGACTAAAACCCCATCTTTTCCTTAACGTTATTTTGGACACAACTTTAGCCAATTAATTTCTCATTCACCCATAATCGGTTTTGAGCAAATTAATAGTCTAGATTTATCTACGTGAAACATAGATTTCGATTTTGAAGTCATATCAGACTTCCAACGATCGATGGCACCTTAATTTTGCCTTGCAAAATCATATCCAACATTTCTGTCAGTGATGAACATATTTTCTGTTGACCATGAAAAAAAAAATCATCATTGAATCGAAGGGGTATAGGAAAGATTCTCAAACATCGTTAGGGAGTTTCTCTACTGACCCAAATATAAAATTTTCTGAGGCACAGCTTCTAGGAGCATTCGCCAGCTCTATTGTCTACAAGCAAGCCTGCTAAAGCAAAGGGCTCTCTCTCGTCTTCCAAAATAGCAGAAAGTTGGTTGCTCCTCCATTCCAAATTCCCATTCAGCTATTGTGCAAAATGGTTTGTCGAGTTCTCTTGCATTTCTATTCATCTGTGTACCTGTTTCTATTCTTCTTTTATTCTTAGCTCTTTTGGATTGGGCCATTGCTAAATTATTTTATAACTTTTGGGAATTAAAGTTCGAATCGAACTCGAGCCGAACTCAAACTTAGGAAAAACGAATCAAGCTCAAGTCTCTTATTATTCAACTTAGCTCGGTTCGATTACACCCTTACTGTGTCCATCTAATTTGATTAGCTTATTCTAGTTGGTTTCTCTAGCTTCTATCAAAAAGGACTAATGTCAATCTCTGAAACTTCTTCTCTTACTTCAAGATAAAGTTTGATAATTATCATGGTTTGCGATTGATGACATTAATGACTCTCTAATTGTGTTTGTTATAGACATGACGATCGGCATTGCCACTGATATCATCATAGAGAGAAGCTATCAACATGGTTCTAATAAAAAACAACCTCAATGATACATACAGTATATAATAATTAAAAAATAATTTCAAATTGATATACAGTATATAATAATTAAAAAATAATTCAAACCTATAATTATATATCTTATTTTATTTATTTAAATAAATAAATAAATTCTATTTTAAAATTTTAAATAAATATTAAATATTTATTTTATTTATTGTGTAATTATTTTTATGATGATATTAATTAAGAAGTAATTCTCTATTTTTTAAATCCTTTTGATACAAATTTTTTATTGTGACTAAATATATGTTAATTTTTATTATGAATTCTGGAGAAATGATTTTGAAATCCAATAAAGGATATAATAATTAAAAAATAATTTAAACCAATAATTGCCTTTTTTTATTTTAATTTGATCTTAATTTTTTTTTATTATGTTATTTTTTTTATAGATACAATGAATGATAACTATTTTATTTAGACATGATTTTCAGTGCTCATGAATATAAATAATTTTGTAAGTTATAGTGTAATAGAGAAAAGTCGATAATTATTTTTTGGAGCAACTCCTGGAATGTTAGAATCCAGATGCCCAACATCCTTTGATTGCGTTCCTCGTTTGGAGGAAAATTTCTATAAATACGCTGTAGCTGGGGATCGAACCGCCGTAGCTACGACTCAACATGGATAACTTAAAATACTGAAATACAGTAGTGCGCTGCATTTGAAAATGCATGTGTGTGGAGTTTCATGATTTCATGCTGCTTTTGAAGCAAGATGGATGTGAAATTGATTTTTATTTTCTTAAATTTAGAAATTTTTAAAGTTGAATAACAGATTTTATCGATTTGACATTAGATAATAAATTGGAGAATCAATTTTTTTCAACTGGAATGACTGATACAAAACGATTTAAAAATTATTA
Source organism: Curcuma longa (assembly GCF_044706935.1). Taxonomy (NCBI): domain Eukaryota; kingdom Viridiplantae; phylum Streptophyta; class Magnoliopsida; order Zingiberales; family Zingiberaceae; genus Curcuma; species Curcuma longa. The sequence goes on along the minus strand of NW_027431289.1, from coordinate 284 downwards.
TTATTATTTTTAATAATTTTTATTTTAAAATAATTTTTTAATTTTTTTAATATTTAAAATATTTTTGATAATTTTTATCTTTAATAATTTAGAAATTAGAATATGAATCTATTTAGGATTTTTAGAAATTTTAGGATATATATATATATATATATATATATATATAAAATGTTATAATTTTTTCCTTTCTATTAATTTTTTTTCATCTTAGGGTTATGTATTTTTTTAAACAATTGTATAGTTGATATTATGAGAAATTTTTTGATTTAATAATATTTTTGATA
>NW_027431288.1:0-5559 GCF_044706935.1 Curcuma longa | reverse complement strand
CATCCGCTGGCGCCTAATTTCAGTCCCGGCCCAGTTCCAATGGGCCTAAAATAAATATAAACTCAGATCTTTCGTAGTTTTGAATAGAACTACTTTTGCAGGCACGCTGTAATAGGGTACGAGCAAAGCGACGTTGACGGGGTGGCAGTTCATAATGTGACGTTTGCTGGCAAGAGACTCTCAGAGCACGGGAATGAAGTGGAAAGGAAAGTGTTCAGTGAGGACCACATAACATAATATTTCGAAAAAAAATTTTAAATTTCTTTGCCTTTCTTACTATACTATATTATCAGATAAGAGGAACTTATATTATAGTAAGGCTCTTTCCCGTGCTTGAGGAAGCTATAGGAACTACAAGACTGATAGTGAGCACTCCGGCGGCATAAACAACCTTTCCGACCCCCCTGTCGAGTTCAGGAGAGTGTACGGTTAGAAGGGATAGAAGCGAATTCTTTTTGTGATAATGACGCGCTCGCTTTTTAGGGCAGACTATAATAAGTAAGGATAGGCTCGAGCGTATGCGAGAGGATCCCTGATAGGCTCGCCATACTGTAATTTAAGGAGAGGGACGAGGAAATGGTAGATCAATAGTAGGGAAGGAGATTCGGATTAGTCGTAAATAGCCCCTTTGGGGCTATTTATCTCCCCAATATATATACAGGGCCCTAATATATACAATTGAGGAGATTTGGATTAGTCTACAATAGCCTTTGGGGCTATTTATCTCCCCAATATATAGTAAGGGTAATTTACTATATTTTTGGGGATCGAAAGATCTGCCCTTTACAGTCGAGCACTCTTTTTCGCTACCGTCCCTCTCTCTCTCCTTACGGTCGCTCTCCCGTCACTTCGTTCGGGCCTTTACAGTCGCGCGTCAAATACTTTATCATTCGCAGCAAATTATAGTATTACGAACTTAATATATATACGGGGTGTACCTGATATGATAGTTCTCTTTGGGCACGAATCATAGATCGATCCGCCATACTATAATATAAGTTGCTCGTATAAAAAAGCATTTCTTTCGCGGGCTTCGGGCTTAATCGCATTCTCTCGCTCGATTAGGCGCCCTTCTTTTGCTTAGTTCATCTTCAGTAAGGGTAGGTTCGTACCTAGGATCTTTGGCTATCTCTTTCGCCTTCTCTAGCCTCCCGGGGTGCATTCTACTCAATGCGATGGCTTGTGTTCGCGGATAGATCGGAAGAGACCAGAAAAGAGAGGAAAGAGAGATTTAAATATAGTAAGCGGAAAGTAGCTTTCGAGGAGAGGGTAGCCCGAAGAAGGAAGTTTCTTTCTCGGCTCCCAGAGCCATTTCTTAGAGGAGAGGGCATGTATGCTTATGTAAGAGAGCACACGCATGGACCTTGACTTTGATTGAAAGGAGATGAGGGCAATTGACGATAAAGAGCGAAGAGCTAGGAAGGACGATGCCTACAGAAGGCAGGACGAAGCCTAGGCGTGGGTAGTGGATCCGGAAGCGTATGGATCCGAAGGTATGCCTGGATCTTCTTATCGGATTTTAGAGAGTAGGGGAAAGGCGCAATAGAGAGGGCTTCAGATATGGAGGGCTTCGGATATGGAGGGCTTCTCCTGGGTAAGTTGGAAAGTAGGGGTAGCATGAGTAGAGCGTACCTGGGCTCGACTGAAACTACCTGTCAGGAGCGATATAAGACATCCTAGGCTCAGAGTAGCGAGGCCAAGTGGTCTTCGTCAGTTTTTATTATAGTATGGGCGGTTCAAGGACGTGATCAGCTCCAGATTCATTCAAGGTGGGAGAATTGAGGAACTTATATTATAGTAGGCAGTTCCGAGTTCAAGATAATTAATTTCTTAATTAATAAGAGGAGAAGCATTCGTGAAAGGACTGAATCATCCGAGAAGAGTTCAAGGCAAGAGTGTACGAGCGAGCAGCTAAGGGCAGCGGACATGGTTCATCCAGAACTGAGAGAACTAGAGGAAAAGAGGAATTTATCTTTATTTTAGGTAAATTCGGATTAGTCGTAAATAGCCCCTTTGGCTATTTCTTCTACTCAGCATAGCTGAGGTCTTTATATTATAGTAAGACGGATTAATCTACGCCAAAGGGGCTATTTATCTCCTTTCGTAAATAGCCCCAAAGGCTATTTATCTGCTCTGCGTAGCAGAGGAACTTATATTATATTAAGGCGGATTAGTCTACTTAGTCGTAAATAGCCCCAAAGGCTATTTATATGCCTCTGCGTAACCGAGGTACTTATCTTATATTATATACAGTTAGTCTACGCCTTTGGGGCTATTTATCTTCTTGGGGCTATTTATCTCCTTTCCCAAAAATCTAGTAAATTCCCAGCGGGCACAGACTCAGAGCTAGCGGAGAGGAAAGGAGCGAATTGGTTGGAGTTTCAGTCTCAAAAGCATGGAATGTAGACATCCAGAGGAGTAAGAAACTTCTTACAAGGCGGAGACTCCTGTACCAATCAGCCTCACCCCCTGCCAGAGTACACGGACTTCTGCTTTATGAATCATGCAAGCCGACGATGAGGCGCTTCACTTAATAATGTCGCTCCCTATGTAAATTAAGACCGGTTCCGGAGGGGTTAACTACTTTAATAAAGCCAGTGGAGACTTCCCGAGATGCTATTGAATGAATGACATTCGTGATATGAAATGTAAATGGCTTGAATGAATCGAAAGATCAGAGAAACCGGACCCCTTTTTCGAGCTCGGACCTATTCTTTTTAAGAAAGCGGGCACACTCGAGCCTAGTACAGTGGAAAGCTAACCTACCTTTCTAGTTAGCCCTAGAAGCAAAGCGAGACTCCGAATTTGATCTCTCCGAAAGCGATGCGAATGGAGAAGCAAGGTTCCCATGAGGAGCTTCCAACCAGCCTCTATACCGGCCAGGCTCTTTTCTTTGAATCTGACCCGTCTCTATCCTCTTGAATTGAATAAGTGCAAGTCAAAGGGTCGAACTAAACTGCTATCGTCTATCTTTACATCGCTCTGCACCACATAGTGGGCTAGAGGAGTCTTTATTAAGGAAGAGCCAAGTCAGTGGGTCAGGTCTCCGGGCTGCTAGCTGTAGTGGATTGGATCTTAGTACTTAACTTTTGAACCCCCCTCTCTATCTTAGTCGCGGTGGAATCTATTAGCCCAGGCCAGCTCTTCAGGAAGAGATCCTATTCATGGTAGCTCCCGGTCTTCAGTTGAAAGTCAGGGCCCTAGAACTCGTAGAATTCTGACCGGCCTGCTTGGCACACCACTCTTTTTAAGATAAGATAATTACAAGCGCAACCTTGTCTCCTGCCCCTAAGTCCTAACTCCTATCTGAGGGGGCTAAGAGACTCTGTGTCGATGTCTAGGTCTGGAATAGAAGGAGAGTGCTGAGTTGAGTCAATTATTTCTGCCGATCGTGTACTACCGCACCGTGGGGTTCGGAAGAGTTGAGTACGGAGCAATTCTATCAGTCTAGGATCATTCATCTATATTATTATATAATAGATTATTATATATTAGGACCTAAGATGAGAGAGATGCTAGCAAGAGAAGAGTAATTAGGAAAGAATCTATCTGAAAGGGAGAAAGGAGATGGGGCTAGCCTATTCCGGCTTTCTCCTCTTCCCTATTGAGAAGCCTGGGACAAGTTTCATGGAATGGTCAAGGTGGTCAAATTGATACATCTCATCCATCTGAGGTCAATATGATATGATAGGTCCTTTGCAAGGAAGGAAGTAGTCTGGATAGAGAGATTAGACGTCTGAATTGAGAAAGGAGTTCCTGTTCTATTCTAAAGATGGTGCTGTACTAAAGAAGATCAAGCCATGAGGAGTAGGGGCGGTATAGAATGCATATAGACTGAAGGAAGAGCAGACTCTGTAAAGAATGAGCTCTTCCGGTTCTTTCCTTCAAATTCAAATGTATAAAATGCTGGGAATTAGTAGTCTGAGCCGCCCTCCAGACGCGTCTTTCTAGGAAGGGGCTACTTCCTTTCTTGTGGACTGGCCCGATGTGGAGTGAGGAGCGGCAACCGGCTCATTTTTCCCTTTCTGCAGGCTACTAGTGTAAAGGAATGGGTAAGACGCTAGGGTTGGACTACTCATTCATTAAGCGGAGACCGATTCAAGAAAAGAAAGATTCATGCCGGGCCTTACTATAATATAACGAAGACAAATGGCTCGAACCCCTTGAGGACCAGGCATAGGTTCTTTTCTGAGGTGAAGAGAGGAGTAGCAAGAGGTCTGGTGCCTAAGCATTGATTGGCTAGTGGTTGGCCGGTTCGGAGAGAGACCTGTCTTCGCGGGCGTGGAGGTGCGAACAAAGGAATGAGGGGTCCTATGAGTGAATGGAGCGGAGCGATTAGAGACGTAGCGGGGAAGGCAGAGTCCTGTCATCTACAATAGGCGGAAGGGTGGAAAGGAAGGAAGCAAATGCGACACTTGAGGAGAGGAGCGACATGCATAGGGGAGCCGGGGAAGATCAGAGGTCTAGAATTGCCTAAGATTATGCGAATTACTCAAGTCTAGGATGGCCTAAAATCATGCGAATAGGCCAGGCTTGGATTGGACTCTACTTAGACCTGTGACGTGAAGCATGCCACTTCTTTCTCATCGGGGACGGGAGCAACTAACCCAGAACTAATAAAGTTCAGTTCAAGTTAGATCGGAGCGTAACTACGGGGAAGCGCTCATATCGAATGGACTTGCCCTACATTAATTCTCCCTGGGCCGACTCCTCCTGACTCTATTCACTCCATTCTTTCTGTCTGCTTTCACTGTCTAGCCCGCCGCTACTCCTCAAATGGTTTCCAATCAATAGCCGACTCTCCACTCCACCGAAGTCCTATATCATTTAAAGCATGAGTGATAAGAATTAGATCATAGTTGGGATTGAACAATAATCTTATTGCAAAGGCCTAAAATATAAATAAATTAAGGAATTGAACACGTTGCTTTAGGGAATGAAAAGAATGGATGAAAGGCTTCCTTCCGTAAGGGGAGACTACTCAGCTATCTAACCGACTCGAGCTGGGCTCAGGGACTCAAAGGTGCTCTCTTACTGAAAAGAGATCAGATAACTCTAACAGAAAGAAGAGGCGCAAGTAACCATAATAGAAGGGGACGGGACTAGTGCCAGAAAGGTTCGGAGAAGGCATATCACACTAGCAAGTATAGTGCCGATCAAGAGTGGAGTTGTCCCTGGGCGTCGTTATCACATGAATCGCCCCTCTCCTTAAATCATTACCAGTATAGTGGCGAGCCTATCTGTCGATACCCTTTCATTCTTGACCTTCCGAGTCTTTTATTGCCTTCCCTTAAGAGATGAGTAAATGCATATGCGTTAAGCAGTAGCACAGCAGCTACTTCTAAGCTTCTCTTTCTTACCTTCAGGAGAGGCCTTGCCGAAGTGGTCCTCTTTCTCTTTCTTGACGGGAGACTCGAGTGTCAATTCCCGAACGAGTCCATGTTGAATTACTCCATAGCTGCTCCTTGCCTACTAGTAGTTCATGTAAATAAAAGATTCTGGTTATGAGGACTTATAGGAAAAAGCTTAATGGGATTCTGTTATACGTGAGATCTTGGT
>NW_027431287.1:0-7563 GCF_044706935.1 Curcuma longa | reverse complement strand
ATGCTTATAGTATACATCCCAACATCCCTCTCCTTCGTTGGCCAGCCACCTCCTTCCAAGTTGGAGCTTGCGGCGCCAAACAACTTGGAGAAGCAAAGGTTGTTTTCAATCGTGAGGTATCTTTTCCTCTACCCTTGGCTATTGTTCCAGAGAGCAATTATTGTTGTTAAAACTCTGATGTTGTTAGGCCTGCTATCCCTCATCAACAGGGAGCCATCCGACCTTCAAACATGGCTTAATCACCTCCATTCAATTTGATTCGTATCATTGAGTTGCTTTGAGCCGTCGGATACAGAATCAAACCGTAGGTTCTTTCTCAAATCTATTCATTTACTTCTTTCAACTAGCATCAAAACGAAGATACGACATTTTACTTAGCGAAGTTGTCTCGCAGAGATCTCGGCATGGATACGAGGAGTAGAGGCAATCTTTTTGAAGGTTGCTAGTTGATGTCATTTTCGTTTCACATTATCTAACATGTATAATTTATTTGCACCATATATTTCTATGATTATGTTAGTATGTGTGTGTATTCTCATGTGATTTTTTATGCACATATTATAATAATATAGATTATTATATTTCTGTTGCTTGTTTAGTAAAATAAAATTTTAAAATGCGCTATTGTTTAGTGAATCAACAATGTGTTGATTCATGATTTGACTTTATTGCACGTACATGATTATGATACTAATCATGCATCTTCATATCCCACAAGATGTAGAGAAGGACTGAAAGGTAAACCCCAACTCTCTGACTCATAAAGACCGAGATGTGAGAGGTTATTCATGAAAGTAGTCCAGAATCTCATAAGGGCACCATTGGCTATTATAGAACTTAATGGGATTACCCTAATTCGACATCATGAAGTAGGGGATAGCAACTAGAGGACTGTGAAATCATGACAGGGGTCTCCATGAGAAAGTGGTCACTTTAGTAGACTATTTTGAAAGTAAACATTGCATTTGGGTAGGTACACCAGTATAATTCTAAAAATCTATACCGGTTACCTCGGGATAAATCACTTGCATGCATAACATTAAGATAAGAAACTGAATAATATTCAGAGTGTTAACAATTATCATGGTAAAATCAAAATCCTAGAATTACTCTTCTGAATTGATTTTTTCCTATGACTCCTCTTGCTTTCTTAATTTATATTCTCTCTCATGATTCTCACGATTTCAATTGTTCTAGATAGTTTGCTTCATGATTTGGCTAGTGCTCAATTTAAAATCCCTATGGAATTGATATTTTATTACATGACACTCATGCGCTTGTGGATTTCTCACATCAAGTTATTGGTGTTGTTGCTGGGGACATCGTTAAAATCGATATTAGTTTGATGGACAAAAAATGTAAGTGCATGACTATCATCAAGTAATAAAAAGATTGATCTTATAGGAACTGTAAAATTGAGTACTTATCAGAATCGTGAAGTAGGTTATCTAGAAAGTCAAAAGTCACGAGAGTCAAGAAAGAAAGAAATTGAGTAGAGAGAAGTAGAGGAGTCATAGGAGAAAAACGATGTTGGGAAGCAACTCTAAGATTTTGATTTCGTCATGGTTATTGTTGACACCCTAAATATTATTTATTTTCTTACTTCAATGTTGATGTACATGTAGGTGATTTATCTTGAGATATTGATATACACTTTTGGATTATATCGACATGCCTACCCAAATGCGATGCCTACTTTCAGGGTGATCTTACTAAAGCGTCTGCTTTCTCAAGGAGTCTCCTATCACGATGCCCCACAGTCTTCTAGGTGTCATCCCATACTTCATAATGTCGAATCGAGGTCGACCCATTAAGCTTTGTGATAGTCAATGGTACCCTCGTGAGATTTTGAACTACTTTCGTAAACAACCTCTCACGTCATGATAATTATGGGTCAAAGATTTGGGTTCACCTTTCTGTCCTTCTATGTATCTTGTGGGATATGAACATGCATGGTTAGTGTCAAATTCATGTATACACAATAAAGTCAGACTATGGATAAAGATATCATGTAGCAAGAAAGATAAATAAATATAAATATGAATGTCAATAAATCAATCGAGCTACTCCTTCATTCTAGAATCTAGAGAACTATTCCATGGAGATTGAGTTACAACTGAGAGTCATGAAGGAAAGTGTTTTACAACTCAAATCAAAGAGAAGAGAGAAGAAAAGCTTAGTCGTGTGGTTGTCAGTGTCTTCGAAAGAACCTCTAAGCTCCAAAGAGGACGGAAATGACGACAACTCCTTGGAACTATAGGATTGGTGCGCGCATTAGAGGGGGTGAATAACATGTTCTTTTTGTTCATTTGTTCGTTATTAACATAGAAACTTAGCAACGGATTAGATAAAAAGACAAAGACACGCGGATTTACTTAGTTCCTAACCCTAAGGTTAATACATTCAAGGCCTATGTACGAGAAGGCGCCTATCCAATAATGGTCTCCTTTTCAGACCTTTATCTTGAGGCAGAGAAATCGGTCTGACAGTCTAAAATATATATAAATGAAAATATAAATTATAAGACTGAAATAAAATTAAGAACAACACTCATGTAGTCGATTCGGAAATCCTGAGTGCATGCACTCTCTTGGAACTTTTTCGGTTGCACAACTGAGGCGTTGGTCGCGTTCAGCAGCACTGCAGGATGAAGAGTAATGAAGATTAGGGTTAGCCTGGTGCTCCACTCTAAGGCTCCTTATATAGACCCTTCCGAATGCTTAGATTCTTATTCGAGCTCCTAAATCCGATCTAATTCAATCCGATCTCTTCGATCTTTATTGGGGTTGATTCTTCTTGATCCGGGCACCTAGACCATCCAGGGGTGCCTAGACTGTCCAAGCGCCTGGAGTAATATCTGAGCGCCCAAATCTAATCAAATCAAGTTTGACCTGAGTTGATCTCAGGCTTTGTTCGGCTGTTTCTATTTGCTTCTCTTATGCTTCCTCCATCTTACTTTTGGCTTCTAGTTCCTGCAAGATCAGCATACAAACAAACAACCAACTTAAGCCTACCTATAGTCCGTCTGATCTACTAGGCTTACCTGAGACTTACCTTGTAGGTCTAACCTACTGGCTTATCCATGTCTAATTTCTAATTAGGACTAGTCACTTCCATAGGTAGACTTCTCACCTACCAAACATCCTATTTGAATTTTTCCTTACCTAACCTCTAGTTAGGACTAGTCACTTCTATTGATAGACTTCTCATCTACTAAACATTCGGTCACCCTTGACCTGTTTGAGCTTTCCTTTACCCAACCTCCAGTCAAGACTACCTTGTCCAATCCTTCAGATGAGGACTTCCTTACCCAACCCTTCAAACTAGGTCTTCCTTGCCCAATCCTCCATATCAGGACTTCCTCTGCCTGACCTCCAGCTAGAACTTTCCCTACCTAGCCTCCAACTAGGACTTTCTTACCTAGTCTCAACTAGGACTTCTCTTTGTCCAATCTAACTAAGACTTCTTGCTAGTCTTATGGTCAACCTTGACCTGACTAGACTTCACTTACATCCAAATATTATGTCTTATTTGGATCAACCCTTGGTCAAATAGACTAGACCTAGGTTTGTTATCAAACATCGAAACTATAGGGATAGGTTAATACTCCTTGTACCAACAATCTCTTCTTTTTTGATGTTTGATAATTTTTTAAGTTTAAAATTAGGTTAAAATTTATTAGCTTGAGAGAAATCTAGATTTTTAACTTAAGTCCCTTCTTCCCCTTTTCATACATAAAAAAACTTATTATTTTGCACCAACAATTATGGTATGTCCTATGATCATGACTTAGTCTTGATAGTTCTTGAAATACCATAGTAGATTTCAAGGTAAGGTTTTTAAAAAGAAGTTTTCAAAATAACTTTTGAAATGTGTTTTTCATATGAGTTTTTTTTTAAATTTTTAAAATAAGTTTTAAAACATGTTTTTCGAAAGAGTTTTTCAAACATAAGTTTTGAAATGTGTTTATCAAATATTTTAAAGTAGATGAATTTTAAAAACTATTTATTATTCTTTTAAATTAGAATCTTCTCCTTTACCTCACGTCCTTAGGACTCTTTATTAACTAAAAAGCAATCTCCCTATGTGTTTGAGTTGACTCAAATTAAAAGAATAATTCTAAATGAATTTTGAATATGAATTTGAAATGATTTTTAAAGATTCTTCAAAATTTTTTCAAGGATTTATAAAAAAAATTTTGAAATAAGATTTTGGACTTCCCCTTTAATCTGACACTTCTTTAGGGCTCCTTGTTATCCACAAGGTAAACTTTCTATATGTCTAAAAGGTTAATCCAAGTCAATATAATAAATTGTTTATTATTTAAAAATATATATTTGTCAAAATATGTATTTGAATTGAACTTTTAATTTAGACTTTTCCTAAATTTGATACTTCCTTAGGCTTCCTTGTTAATTATAAGATAATCTCTCTATGTATCTTTTGGGTTGTTCTAAGTCAAAAGGTCAATTTATAAAATATTTTGTAAACATGAGTTTTTTAAAAGCATATTTTCAAAGAGATTTTCAAGTAAGTTTTAAAAGGTCTTTTAAAAATTAAGAGTCTTTCAAGAATATCCTCCCCTCAACTAGACAGTCTCTTAGGACATCCTTGTTAACCATAAGAATTTTTTGCCTATGTGTCTTAGGGTTCTAGACCTAGTGTTGACTTAAAGGTTCTGTGTCAAGTGTTGATCAACTAATTTTCAAAGATTTATATTTTTAAAAACTATAGTATAGGTACATACAGCAAACATAAATTTTAAATAATTATCTAATTTTCAAAAATAGTTTTATAAAAAATAATTTAATAATTTTTAAAAATATTTTAAAAAACCTTGTGATTTAATAGTCCTTAACATCCCACCTATTCTAAGTGCTTCAGTACATGTCATACAATGGTTGTCTTAGGAGTTTCGTGTGATGTTTATCAATTTTATCTTTGTTAAATTAAGTTAAGTTCTAATAAGTGTTTGAACATGTTAGTCCTATGAGTTGTGTGAAATGGTTATCAATTTTATTCCTGATTAATTCAATTATGAGCCTAGAGGTTTACCTGAACTTGTATTAAATTTAGACTTAGCTTTGAGTTTGCCAAGTTGGTGTTTTTAGGATAAACATCCAAATTGTGGTGAGTCACAATGGATATCATTAAAGTAATCACATACCTAAGACAAAGCTTTCTCGAAATAATTAACCCAAGGGACTTAATACTAACTCTTGGTCTAACTAGCTCATGTTGAACTAGGGTGGCTTCAGTTAGTTCCACTAGACCGAGTGCACCAGGTAGAACACATATAAGTCAACCTTGATCTATTTCGCCCCAGCTTCCCTAACCTACTATCATCCCAATCCCTTTCAATACTAGGTTATGATGATTAGGTTGACCTTTTTCTAAATAATCATTCTAATTTAAGCATAAAATTAAACTAAACATGTATCAAAAATAGTAAATCAGACAATCATGCAATTTATCTAATTAAAATAATTTTTCTATTAGCCCCTGCTAGATCAAGACCCTGAATCGGTCTAGTCAGATAATGAATCTGATCCTTGAGGACTTAATATTGGTTCAGTCCAACTTGATTAGTCAAGTTAAACTTGAGAACTTATACTTAGACTCGTTGCCTATTGGTTCGATTTACTAATGACAAATATAATTTGTGTTGTGATTTAGCTTTATATCCGAGTCTAAATCGATTGTACATAACCCTTTGAGTCTCGAACATCATATCAAGGTACTTGAAGATTGAAGTGAACCATTTCAGTGAACCTTTTAAGGTACTCAATTTAAGCTTTCAAGGTGGAATTTTCTTTCTCAAGTTGTTGGACTTAAGTTGAAGTTCCACTTTGAACATGTATAGTTGAGGAACTTGGGCTAGTCTTCTCCTTAAGGATTGTTACATCCTTTTAGAGTGATTTGACCCAAACTATAGACTTAGCTAACTTACGTGTTAAGCAAGAAATCATTGAATATAGGTTTTCTACTAATTGATGACTTACAATGGGATTTGGATCTTTTGAACTGAATACTGATTTGTGGTGACTGGACTCGGCTTTGGGCTTGACTTCAAATTGCATGAAGGTCATTGAGAATGTTTTGGATCCAGGCATGTAGTTGACTTATGGACTCTCCTTCCTGTTATGATCGGTCTGGTGCGTTGTGCGTGTTTACACGTTTTATAAATATGCACAGTGGAAGAAAATGCAATAATTAAAACTAATTATTACAACACTCGCAACACACGCATATAGGATGCAACATATACATGGCATAACTGGATATTAAAATTTTACAAAATAATAATTATTCTAGGTATACCTGACGAATGACGTGGAATGAGGTTAGCATCAATCGAGCGGCTTCATCGAAACTCCACCTCTATTGGTGATCCATGATAAGCTCTTGTCTGGACGGCTTTCTAAGTCACAAGTCGCATCACTATCTTTGGTAAACTAACGATCGACAACGATCTATATCAGAGAAAATCCTAATATCGAAAATATGCAATAACACTTGTCACGATTATTTTCTAGGGCTTTCTAACTATCACCGACAATTATATTTCTAACGTAGTTTTTGGTGGTCAACAAATGGTCAAAACTTTTTCGGCAATGATGGAACAATCTTTGAAAACTTTATAAGCTTCCGGTGTTGAACACCGATAGCCAACCTAGCAACCAATGAGATGCCTTCTCTAGTGACTTGATACTATTTTCGATAGCAGCGAGTACTCTAGTGACCGACAAGCACGGTCAACAACAAGTTCCACCACTGGTAGTGGCTCTCATCTGGGGACAACAACCTTCGATCGCTTTACAAACCTCCGACGGTTCAGGCTCCGGCCGCACACGAGAGAAGTCAATCTGGCGATGTCCAACGCCGACCGGTGCTTGGGAAGCATACAACTTCAAAAGTCGTTTGGGATCTCTCTGATCAGGAGAAACAGAAAGAAGTCGGGGTCAGGGAAGGGAAGAAGAGAAGGCGGTGGCACTTCTGCTCCATTTTTTTGCTTCTCAAACGAAAGTAGCAGGAGTCAACTAACCATGTTCTTCTCACATGGTCGAAAAATGCAAAGGGGCTGCTCGTGATTAGGAGAGGAGAAGAACAGCAGCGCTCTGATTGATTTTTCAGGGAGGAAGAAAACGCGAGTTGCTAGGGAGAAGCCGACACGGGAGAGAAACCCAATCGGGCGACGTCGAGATCTGGAGAGGAGTAACGACGCCTGATGCTGTCATTTTCAAAATTAAAAATTTACAATTTGACCAAACCCCTAATCATCACTTAAGTAGTATAACAAAGGCTTGGGTTGTCTCTCATGGACTCAATGATGGAAGTTGTCCGTAGACATTTAGTACAGAGTTTTATTTATTGATCTTATTCTTAATTATCTACAAACTCCATTTTATTAATAATTAAATCCTACAATTACCAAAATAATCCTAAGTATACATTCCAATCCCACATTTAGCAAACAACATAAATTTCATTCACACAACATATAACAACGCACAACCTAATGGTAACCTTTGGAATTCCGCTTCGTTGAATTCTTGCCAAATA
>NW_027431286.1:0-24876 GCF_044706935.1 Curcuma longa | reverse complement strand
CGAGCATCCTTGCGAGGAAACGTGGGCAACAGACGATGGAACAGCCAGAGCAGAATCAGTAGTAGGAGACCGAAGCATGACAAAGCGAGTAGCCTCAAAGAGGATCTCCTTCATAGCTATATCTAACGAAGGAAGTGGATCATGATGGAGCAATGATCCACGAACAGATTCGTACTCAAGATCGAGCTTCATCAGTAGCTGAATGACCTAAGTTGTTCCTCATCAATATTGGCCTCATCAATGCGATCCCAAAGTGACTGGATAGTAGAGAAGAAATCATCTATGGATTGTCCTGACTCATGTTTCAGTGCATGTAGTGAACTCAACAACTGATAGTGGTGCATGCCTCCGGTAGCCTGGAAACGGTTCTCCAGATAATCCCAGGCCTTCTTGGCGGTATCCATTCGCCGGAGCTGGATCTGGATATTCCTAGATGACGTGTTTCGAATCCAGGTAAGGATAGTATGATTCTTACTATCCCAGTCATCAATAGCCATACGATAATCATCAATTTCCTTTGTAGTAGGCGGAGTAGTGGGAGTTCCAACAGGTCGCACTGGCACCGTGAAGTCACCAGTGACATATCTCCACAGCTTCTTACCAATTAAAAAACTCTTCATAGATTCAGACCACAAATCATAATTGTCTCTTGACAATATAACAATAATACCAGATGCTTCCACATGATCCATATTGAGAGACCTTCGTCCTTCTTTAAGCATCCACCAAAACTGCCAAAGCCGCTTAGAACGAACAGATCCAGAACTTCAGAATTTCTCAGATAGTTTGTCTGATGCCAACACCATTTGATCGTATCTGCATGCTGTGAGTTCTGTCTTCCAAGACTCCTGATGCTTGGTAAGTCGGCGACGGATGGCACGTGTCTTCTTGGGGCGGAGATCCAGAGGGAGGAGCTTCTTCTTCTTATAAGCCTCTCTCAGCGCAGCTTTCTGCTTCTGCGAGATCACAGTCAGCACACGCGCGATCGACAATCTCACCACCTTTATCTTCGAGAGCTTGTTGGGCGCGCCACCGGTCACCTTAGCGACGCGGAGGAGGGAAAGCTCATTCTTCAGCTCCTTCAACTGATTCTGGAGTTCCGTTTTCTTCTCCGGCAGTCAGTATTGGGCAGAGGGCGTCGCAGGCGGCGATGCTTCGACGAAGTCTTCAGACGGCGTCGGCAGGGAGAAGTCTTGGTCGGCGCTGCTTCGGTGGAAGAGGAAGAAGAGGGGAGGCGGTGGCGCAAGCTTTGCTGGTGAGGGAGGCGGCTCTGGTCGGCGTCGGCGGCTGAGGAACAGAGCAGGCACGCGGGCGGGTTATCGCTGCGGCACGGGAGGGGAGGTGCGGCGGCGAAGGGGAGCTCGCGGGTGGGTTATCGCTGCGGCATGGGGAGGGGAGGTGCGGCGGGAGAAGGGATCTAGGGTTTTCCTAGATCCTTAGTCACGGCGTTCGGAAAAAAACTTGCTCTGATACCATGTTGGAAATAAATTTCTATTAATTCAAATGAAAATAAACAAGGATTACAACCATATATATAGATAGTTAGGACGGATCGGTTCATATGACCGGGTCACATAATAATATTAATATATATTATATTAATATTCTAACAAAAGTAATGAGACTTCCCATATAGGATTAAAAATCATCGACCAAAGAGTCACCTTTATCTTCTCATCTTATTTTTATTTAAAATTTTAATAATTACGTACCTTTGTAACCTGTATGCCTCTCTCTCTTTTAATTGATATCATTATTAATGATGATGTACCGCTCTATAACCACCGCATTTTCACTAACCGACTCCTCTCCTACTCTGCAACCGCCGAATATATCATTTCTGAGTTTGATTGAGATTTGTCAATTCTACTTCGTAGCTGACTCGGAAAGAATTGATTTGATAACTCGACCATCCTATTAAATTTACTCGAAAGAAACGGTCGGACCTAAATTCCTCATGATGTTTAGTTCAACCTGAACTAAACTCTATCTGGGGATGAACTCGGGAGGACGAGTTCGATCTGACCCAAACTCACCCCGAGTTAAGCCCACTTGAATTAAGTTTTGACTTGGCTCGATTTGATCAGGATTTACATTGATCGAGTCCTTAACATGCTCTGCTTGCGAGGTTAAGCGTTGGCGCCCGAAGTTACGTTTTTGCCGGCCATCGCTTCAGTCGGCGACATGTCATCGAGAAATTATTGTTAACATTTAGGTTAGGATGTTACACTTGAACAGGTAATGAGATAGTGGGGAGATGATTAGATGCTCTCACGGTATATTTGAGTTGATTATGAGAATCAGACATGTAGAAAAGGTTAGAATTAGAAAAAAAAAGACAAATTCATGTAGATTTGTCCTTGGATTTTGCGTCTCACACATGCAAATTTGTTTCCATGATGCAATGACCCTATGTAAAATCCATTACTTTAATTAGTCTCTTCCTTCATAATAGAGGCCTTTATTAACGGTAATGGAACTAACACGCCATCAACTTCTTCTTCCTTCAAAGAGTGAATTGCTAAGAAGCTTTTATTACTGACAATGGAACTAACACGATCGACATCAACTTCTTCTTCCTTCAAAGAGTGAATTGCTCGAGTGGAGAGTCCCTTCCGGTGCCCCTATTAGAAAAACACTTGATATAATCAGCGTAAAGTACTCGTCGATACTTTGGCACCTCGTCATCCAGCATTGTCTCCTCGATCGGGCCATATAGAGTCTTCTCGTCGGTGCTCGGAGCAAAGAACACCGCCACCGACAATCGAGGTCCTCGCCGGCTCGCCAACACGCGATGCTCCACGCTGATGAACTTGTCGTTGCTGATGAGCTATGTACCAGAGAAGGAATGCGTTCAGATCAACAGAATTTTTCATGAAGAGCAACAACGTCGAAGAATTTGTTTACCTGCAGGAGATCGCCGGCGTTGACCACGATCGCTCCGGGAACAGGCGGAACGTCCACCCAGTAGCCCTTGTGACGTACCTGCAAGCCGCCGAACGCATTCTCCACCAGCAACGTCAGGCAGATAGGATCGGAGTGCCTCGAGATGCACATGGTGAGCTCCGGCTGCGGGCACGCCGGGTAGTAGTGCGCGGTCATCGTGCGCGTTGCTCGACAGGTTGAGCCTCTTCAGGTAGTCTCGGCTCAGTCCGAGCGCTTCCGACAGCAGCTCGAAGACCAGTTCAGCCAAGCCGACCATGTGCTCGTAGTAGGTCAGCGTCGCTTCTCTGCAGACGCTGGGGATTTCTTGGGGATTCAGGGAGTTGCCGAAGGAGCAATAGAGCGTGTCCCTCCAGCTGGCAGCTCTCGCCACGAAGAGGTCGTTGTTGCTGAGGTACTTCACGTTCATCTTCGCTTCGCGGTTGTAGAGCTTCGCCTTCTCCGACGGGTCGAGCTCGTGGAACCTCCTGTTCCCCTGCAGCGCGGCTTCGAGGATCTCCGGCGGGACGCCGTGGTTCACTAGTTGGAAGAATCCCCAGCAGCTCGACGCCTCGCGGACTCGGCCCACCACCTCCTCCCGCCAGCGGGCGAGGGCGGAGAGGTCGATGATGGGGACTTGGAGGCCGGCGGGGGCGGCGGCGTCCTTACCCGGGAGATCGTCAGGGGAGTGGATGAAGATCCGCGGGAGCTCGGTGGTGCCGCTGTCGACGAGGCCTTTGACGCCCGCTTTGGTGGCGTCGAACGCGAGTAGCTCTTCCAAGCGGCCATCGGAAACGGAGTGTGGCCCGTTGCCGGCGACGGCGGTGGTTGTTGCTGCTGCCATTTAGTTAGGTAATGAACGTTTTCGCGTTTATGAGGCTCGATTGGTTCTTTTTATAGGAAACTTTGGCGCTTTGTTTTAATTTATTATATCCAACCTCGTGTTTTCGTTGTTCTTTGTTTTTTTAAGACAACTGTTTGACCACGGCACTGCTGCTGCTGCTCATTTTCATTCGATGTCTAGATGAATTTCAAGAGATCATTTTTTAATTTCGAGCATGATTTTGAAGCAGACGATATAATTATACTCGGATCGCATCAATCTTCAAATAGTTGAACTTACCAATCTTCATTCTTCTTCAACTACTGCAGTCCACTTGTAAACATTAAAATCCCCAGCTAAACTCTCGTTTCAAAGAGTGAAATGTAAGAAAAATCGATAGGGAAATCTCAATAGAAAATTCTAAACTCTATTCAATTTTCAAAAAATCACAAGTATAATAATTAGAATTGCAGAAGCATACCAGGATTCATGGTTTGCAGTCGATCTAGAACCTAGATCTTCAATTTGCAGATTTTTCTAAGATTCCAAAGAGTTTTGTCGATGGAGAACAAAACTGAAGCGTCGTTCTATAAACTAGGACCATAACCCTTTTTATAATTATCTAACTTTGCATATTTTTAATTTGGCCCCTCAACAAATTAGAATTACACATGTGGTATCCACACTATTATATTCATAACAATTATGCCCTTAAGTCAAATCTTTTAATCATAATTTTGACTACATTAATTATTGACTTATTTAATTGATGATATGACATTTATAATTGCAATTATGATCCCAAAATTTTAATAATCTCCCACTATATCATATATGTAAATTTATAAATGTGTTAACTTTAGTGAGCTCAAAATTTTATCATCATAGTCATAGGGCTTCCTTAACAATCTCGTCCATTAATTATATAAACGTATAATCAATGTAGTCTTTGTTGTATCTATTTCAATTAAACCATCAGCAGTCACGTACATCAATATAATCAAATGACATAGATCAATCATGAATGTGTGGCATGAAAATTACATGCAAGGTGATCTATTCATGTCAATTTTCAACTGGTCCTCCTTAACCAAAGTGAGATTAAAAACATTAACTTAAGTTGTACAAAGTGTAATGAAGTAAACATTAAACTTTATATCTGATAAAAAAAACTTGGTATATAACCAAACATATATATAAAACATATATAGTACAAACTCCTAGTAGATCTAGATTTCACCAAATTGAATAACACTCATATGAGTGGTATGCTCATAGAAGACATTGGGTGGTAAACCGTTTGTAAAAGGATCTGCTATCATGGAGTTTATGCCTATGTGTTCTAATGAAATCTGTCCACTTTGTACTCTTTCTTTCACAACAAGGAACTTGATATCGATGTGCTTCGATTTTATCGAGCTCCTATTGTTGTTGAAATATAATATAGCTGATCTATTGTAAAATAACTTTAATAGTCTCTCAACCATTTCCAAAATACGCAGCCTAGAGATAAAAATTTTCAACCATATTCTATGATTTAATGCCTCATAACATGCTATAAATTTTGCTGCCATGGTGGAAGAAGTTGTCAGTGCTTGTTTAGCACTTCTCCAAGAGATAGCTTCGCCAGCCAATAGAAAAACATAGCCTGAAGTGGATCTCATGCTATCTTGGCATCCCGCAAAATTAGAGTCAGAATATCCATGATCTCAAAAGTATCTGACCTCTTATATGTGAGCATGTATTCACTAGTTCTTTTTAAATATCTCATTACCCTCTTTGTTGCTTTCCAATGATCCATTCCTGGGTTGATCAAATATCTGCCCAACACTCCAACAATGTACACAATATCTGGACGCGTACAAACTTGAGCATACATAAGACTTCCTACTGCCGAAGCATAGGGAATCTTTTGCATTTCTTGAATCTCGAGGCTTCCTTTAGGGCACTGTTTAAGACTAAACTTGTCTCCTTTAGCAACCGGAGTGTTACCTAGTTTACAATCTTTCATGCCAAATCTTTCAAGCACCTTATTGATATAGCTCTTTTGCGATAATCCAAGAATACCTCGACAACGATCTCGGTGTATTTGGATTCCTAATACGAAAGATGCGTTACCAAGATCTTTCATTTCAAAATTTTTAGAGAGAAATCTCTTAGTATCGTTTAACATAGCTATATCATTTGTGGCAAGTAAAATATCGTCAACATATAGAACCAGAAAGATATGCTTACTCCCATTGAACTTATAATATACACAATCATCTACCACATTCACCTCAAAACCAAATGAGATGATAATTTGATGAAATTTATGATACCATTGACGAGAAGTCTGCTTTAATCCATAGATGGATTTCTTAAGTTTACAAACCATACTCTTTGGATCTCCCGATACAAAGTGTTCTGGTTGCACCATATAGATTGTTTCCTCAATGTCTCCATTGAGAAAAGCTGTCTTGACATTCATCTGATGGAGTTCCATATCAAAGTGTGCGATAAGTGCCATGATTGTCCTAAAAGAGTCCTTCGTTGAAACTGGAGAAAAGGTCTCCTTAAAGTCAATCCTATATTTTTGAGTATAACCTTTAGCTATAAGACGTGCTTTATACCTTTCTACATTACCATTTGAATCCCATTTGATTTTAAAAACCCACTTACAACCAATGGGTTTCACACCTTCTGGTAATAAGATAAGTTCCCAAACTTTGTTGTCTTGCATTGACTTATACTCCTCATTCATTGCCTCGATCCACTTTTGAAAATTTGAATCTTGCATGGCTTAACGAAAGTTGATTGGATCATCCTTCATCATGCCATTATTTTCGTCATGTTCTTGGACTAGTATTATATAATCATCTGGAATAACACTCCTTTTTTCTCTATTGGACCTACGTAAAGGCACTTATGTATGCACTAGTTCTTGAGCCTGTAGAGTTTGTTCTTCTGAGGGTTGATTAACAATTTCTTGTTATTCTTGTATTGCATCCTGATCTCTGATAGGAATAAAATCCTGATTATTATCAGAAGCTTGACCATAAGGCTTCGAAGCTCCCATATCAAATTCTGTCGAGAAGCTTGACCTATAAGGCTTCGAAGCTCCCATGCCTGACGATATGTATTAAAGTCCATAGTAAACTTCGAAGTTTGACGCATGACAGAGCAACAATGGAGGCTACAGAGGCCGACACGGGTTGGCCATATCAAATTCGATCGAGAAGCTCCCATGCCCAATAAAGGACACGAGCAGGCTATGCTCACCGACATGACCGTGTCCCTCGACATTCTCCAATCTTGTCCATAGGCACGACTGTGTTCTGCTACCGCATTCCAATATTTTTGGAAGGCTTAGACAAATTTAGGAAAGCTCTTAAAATACTTTGGAGGCTATAGAAAAACCCTATAAGGCTCGTGTTAAAGAGATTTGATTAAATTCTCTCTAATTTGAGGAGATTTGATTAGATTCTCCTAGATTAGATGAGAATTGATTAACCTTGATTTGAGATGGTTTGATTAGCCTTTCTCTCCTTGATCTAAGGAAAATTATTTGGAAAATTAGTTGGCCGCCCATTTATTTTAGAAAATTATGTCAAGAGTTATTCTACTTTTTAGGAAACTCTATCACGACTTTGAAACTATAAAAGGAGATAAGAGGTAACAACTACAAGGCGTCAAGTAGCCCTAAGTATTATTGACGCCTATTTTATATTATTTCATCTCTTTTTATCATATGACGTGTTTGAGGGGTTATTCACGAAAATAATTTAAAATCTCACGAGAACATCATTGATTACCATAGAGCTTAATGAGTCTATCCTGATTTAACGTCACAAAATAGGGGATAATACATAAAGACTGTGGAAATTATGACAGGATTCTCTCTTAGAAAGTGGTCACTTTAGTAAGACTACTTTAAAAGTAGGCGACGTGTTTGAGTAGACATCCCGATATTATTTCAAAAGTTTATATTGGATACATCGGAATAGACTACTTTTATAATTACCAACACAGAGGTAAAAAATATGAATAACAATTAGAGTATCAATGATCATCGTGATGAAATTAAAATGTACAAATCAGCAATAAAAGTAATGAGACTTCCCATGTAGGATTAAAAATTATGGACCATAGTCTCCTTTTATCTTCTCATCTTATGATTTTTTTAATTTTTAATAATTACGTACCTTTGTAACCTGTATGCCTCTCTCTCTTTAATTGATATCATTATTAATGGTGATGTACCGCTCTATAACCACCGCATTTTCACTAATCGACTCCTCTCCTACTCTGCAACTGCCGAATCATTTCTAAGTTTGATTGAGGTTTGCCAATTCTACTTCGTAGCTGACTCGGAAAGAATTGATTTGCTGGGAACTAGACCATCCTATTGAATTTACTCGAAAGAAACGGTCGGACCTAAATTCCTCATGAGGTAGATCAACCTGAACTAAACTCCATCTGGGGACGAACTCGAGAGGACCAGTTCGATCTGACCCAAGCTCACCCCGAGTTAAGTCCACTTGAATCAAGTTTCGACTTGACTTGATTTGATCAGGATTTACATTGATCGAGTCCTTAACATGCTCTGCTTGCGAGGTTAGGCGTTGGCGCCCGAAGTTAGGTTTTTCGCCATCACCGTCGCTTCAGTCGATGACACGTCGCCAAGAAATTATTGTTAAGATTTAGGTTAGGATGTTACACTTGAACGGGTAATGGATAGTGGGGAGATGATTAGATAGTGGGAGAAAAAAAGGGCAAATTCATGTAGATTTGTCCTTGGATTTTGCGTCTCACACATGCAAATTTGTTTCCATGATGCAATGACCCTATGTGTTTTAAAAGGCATTTCAGAGGCGTGCTCCGGCGTTTCAATACTGTCCTTGAGCGATGAAATAAGGCGTAAGTGTTGTGAGGCGTACGCCCAGAACTTCAAGGCATTCGCCTGGGCGTTAGGGCGAGCCTTAGTTCCGAGGCGTTAAAGGCATAAGCCTCATAAATTATCTTTAAAAAATAGAAATTTAATAGCTTAGAGTCTTAGACTTATCAAACAATAAAGAGGATCTTTCTGCAAAATGTTATTTCCTTTAAATCCCTAATTCTAAAAAGGTAAAACCCTAATCCTGTCTATAAATCACCAATTTCTTCCTTCACCACCATCAACCATTTCAAATCTCCATTTCCCTGCCTTCAACAAGCTCACAAATCACAAGTGATTTGCTCTTCTCAATTCAGGAATTCCATCCAGATCCGAAGATCAATCAGGTAACTTTCTCCTTTTTTTCTTCCATTTTTTCATTTTCTTTTTCTCTCTTTTTTTTTTGCATTGTTTGGGAAAGGTATGTTGCATGATTCTTGAGCTTGAAAACAGAATTTTATTAGGGGCAAGACTCCAGAATTAACAAAATTTGTCATCCGTGTTCTTAGTTTGACTTGTAGGTCCTCAGGTTGTGAAAGAAATTGGAGCACTTTCCAATCGGTAATATTAATTTTCATTCTTGTTATTTGTGTATTTTTATATGATTATGCTTTCTACACTATAATTTTCAATCCTTTTTTCGCATATTACTATCTTCTAGATTCATACTAAGAAGAGAAATAAACTTGAGCATAAGAAGTTGAATGTTTTGGTGTATGTCATGTACAATACTCGCTTAAGGGAGAGGAGTATAAAGAGGAAGCAAAATTTTGATCCAATTTTGATTGATGAAGTTGATTCAGATGATGAATGGATAACTGAAAAAGAAGATCCTATATTTCCAGAAGAAGCTGATTGGCTTGATGATGATGATTTATTTAGCGTTGATGCTGTCAGGACTTTGCCAATTACTGAGATTTATGAGAAAACATCCCCAATTGATAAATCTAACAATGTGTCACGACCCAGGAGATCGTCCGAAAAATTTCGACAGCACCTCCCCAGTATCCATGACAATTCCCTGAATACGAACATGAATATAAGGCCCCGGGGACCTATCCATATAACAAAATATGGATTTACACAAATGAACAAAAGCCAAGATGACCCACACGCCTAGTACTACCAACATATGCATCAACGACAATACCAAAACACTACGATAAAATTTACCATAAAATCCATAGATAATTCCATAAACCACACAACCAATTAAAATCCAAATCAAAACATATGAAAGAAAACTGATTTCGTCTTGCGATGAGATGGGGGCAGTCCGACAGAACTCCAAGTTCCGATGTCCTTATCTACTAACCTGTGCCTGCAACTAGAAATCAAAGAATGTAGACAGTTAGCCAAAGGCTAAGTGGGTAATCAGGAAAGAGGTGCATGAATTTAATCTTATTTAAGAAGTCAAGAAAATAGAGTAGATCATAATTCTCAATGTCATTTTAAGCTCTTTTTTTAGAGTTCTCCATGTATACATAATAGGTGTATATATCTATATATCTGTATTACTATCTTCAATTATCATTGATCAAGTAACAGTTCATATGTTAATTTCATATCTCAACTTAATTATCATAATATATATCAGCCATTATGATAGCTTCTCAATCATGGTTATTTAATCATGCTATATCAAATTATCATCAGTATAATCTCTTCATGAATGATTAATATCATCGGTGTTAATAGGTGCATAAGCAATACAACGGGAGCCAATATCATCAGAGTACAAAAATAATAAAATCTCATAATCTAGGCTAGCATCGCCTCTTCAGAATATATTGTCGCATACGTTATCTAACGTACGAGCTTTCTCTCTAGCCCTCACCGGTGGAAGACAAATAAACACTGACCGTGGCCTCCGCTCTACCACAACGATATGTGGCCAGTCAAGTGCTCTGGACCGAGGACTACGTCTCGCACCACTCTTTGGTGTACGGTCCAGTACTCTGGTAAACTCTGGTATAAAAAAAACTAGGCTCATAGTTAACACTTTTTAATATTTATTATTTTCTTTTATCTCATTTCACGTTATATCCTTTTTCATCATTTATTACCATGAGGGTTACATTCTCAATAGATATCTTCTCTACTTGGTCTAAATGACCAACTCAAATCAAATCAAACATATTCATTCATTTAGGTATCACAATCAGATTTGCAGGTAAGGACAATTATCAACCAGATGTAATATCAACAAAATGAGAAATAAAAGGTCAAGCAGTATAAAAAAATAAATATCAATAGCAGAGTAAATGAGAATATCTATTTGAATTTTGGAAAACACCCTTCACCATTTTAAATCCCTCAGATGAACCCATGTGCGAACAAGAAATAAATCAATTATTTACCCTTTAATTATTTTAACCATATTTCAATATTTTAAAGATCATTTTAATCCCCTTTTTAAAATAATTATACATATATAAATATACATATATCAATTTAATATTTATTTATTCATGCACAGGGAAGATTAAGAGTCCAAGGATAGAAGGTACCCACTTGATTGACGAACTGTCGCACTAAAAATCTCTCCGTACCAATCAAGTCCTGAAATTTACAAATACAACACTATTAAATATTATATTAATTTCTATCAAGGAAAATCCTAATTGATTCTAAAGTTAATATAACTCAATTAAACTCTAATTAATCTAAACTCAAGTTAATCCTATTCCACACTTACTCATCATTTATTAATCTAACGGCTAATCAATTTAACCTATGTAATTAATCCCTCTTTAATCACCTCTTAATCACCTATTAATTAACAAATCAAATTAACTAATAATTAAATCTGTAATTAATTACCTAACTACATTAATTAAATTGATTAATAAACTACATTAAACAATTAATAAATCTATACTTATCCATTACCTAATCCTACCTGATAACCATTAATCACCTCTAATCATGTCACTAATTTAAGCAATTATTTACTAATCATTAACTAATTAACTAACTATTAAACTGATTATCGATCTAATTAAATTAGATTAATTAGCTTAATTAATTAAATGTCATTTGTTTAGTCAAATCCGCCATGGTTAATTAACTAACCATAGTTACCTAATTATCATTTAAACTAACCAACTACTAATCAATAATTCCTACCTCTACTGCGCAACAATATGTCTTCTTCTCAGGTGGTTGCCCGCGGCGGCTGCTTGACGGGGAGAACAGGGAAGGCAAGTGGCGGCTGCGTTCCTCGTCGTGTGACGGCGGCTGCGGTGGAGTCGGCTAAGAACGGTGGTGGCGGTGCTGCGGCGATCGGGCAGCAGGCGCTGGCAGGCGGCAGCCAGAGGAGACGCGGCGGCAGGGCGTCGGGAAGAGGGAAGATCGCCGGCGGCTTCGAGCAGAGGAGATGCAGCGGCAGTTAGGAAGAGGAAGAGAAGAAGAGGAGAACAGGGGAAAGGGCGACGGCGGCTGTGTAGCGGCAGGACAAGCGACGGCGGAGACGGGAGAAGGTTGATGCCTCGACTCCCCTCCTCGCACAGCCTTTTAAAGGCCGCCTACCCGATGTTTTCGCCGGCGGACGCGGCGCGAGGGCGGCGTCCGTCGGTTCCGCCGAACTCGGAAGACGCGGTCTGCGCGTGGGCGCGGGTCGCGCGCGGCGGAAGCAAAAAATCGCAATCACTGTTTATTCCCAACGGGTTTCGGATTTCAGCTTTAAATGGATCCAATAGGCTGATTTAATCGGGCTTTTAACTGGGCTCTTCAACTGGGTTTATTACCTGGCAGATCGGGCTGACTAATTAGGTCTCAATTGGGCTCCTAATTGGAATTGGTTTAATGGGTTTACTAATGAGACTTAATCCTATAAACACCTAACATTTATTTATTTAATCTAACAATTAACTCCCTTAATCTTTATAAATCAATTAGGGCTATTTACAATTAACCCATAAACTTTTGGTATATTACACAATGCTTCATCTCAGTTGGTGCCACAGAACAGAAAAAGAAATCATGATGAAAGTTTAACTTCATCAAGTAAGTTTTTAACTTCTTAATATTCAAATTCATTACTAATTTTCTATATATTATATTGAGACACTAAGTCAATTTGATATGAATTTATTTAAATTTTATTATGTGGTTAGGCAAGAGCAAAGGTAAACAAATTGCCACCTTGGATACTTTTGAAGAAAATGAAGATGTGATAGAAATTCTGGAATCACAGTCAACTATTAGAGGAATAAATACACTAGATGAAGATGGTGATATGGATGATGTTGATTTTGATGAATAGAATCATTATATTTATCTTGTCAGTTTCTTACTAATTATTGGTGCTATTCCTTATTAGATATTTCAATAATTTAGTTTCTAATTTGGTACTTTATTTTCTAATTTGGTACTTTATTTTGATATGTGTTTATTAAAACAGTTAACCTTTGAAGTTTGTGTTTGTAATTTGTGTTTGATAATGTAGTAACTTCTGAATTCTAACTAGCTTGTTTTTAAGATTTAACTTTTTATAATATTAATTATTTGTTTTTTCAAGTGACTAATCTTGAAAAAGTATGCGTCTTAAATTATTATTTGAAATTGTATAACGATAGTTTTGTGTCTATATAGTTTTTCTTAATTTTATCTAATTTTATTATATCTATTTATATTTTTAAAGTATTTTTTATAATATATATCATAATTTTATATATTTAAAAATTAAAAATTTATGGAGCTTACGCATCACAATGCGAGTGCTGATTACCAGCTCGCTTACAAGATTATGTATTAAGTAATGATAATGACCTTTCTGATGAAAAACTTGTTCAGTTTGCTCTTTTTGCATATTGTGATCTCATATCTTTTGAAGATGCTATTAAAAAGACTCATTGGTTGAAAGCAACGGATGAGGAAATTCATGCCATTAAAACTAATGGTACTTGGAAGCTGAGACTGAATTACCTCCAACAAAAGAACCAATTGGAATAAAGTGGGTGAACAAGATAAAGTATAAGTCAAATGGTGAAATTGATCGTTTTAAAGCGAGGTTGGTTGCAAAAGGTTATAAGCAAAAAGCAGGTATTGATTATTTTGAAGAGTTTTTTCTCCTGTAAGTAGACTTGATACAGTGCACATGCTTATTTCACTTACTGCTTAAAATAATTGGAAACTATGTCAAATGGATGTGAAATTTGCTTTTCTGAATGACTTCTTAGAAGAAGAAATATATGTTGAACAACCTGCAGGATACGTGAAGAAAGGGGAAGAGAATAAAGTTTACAAGTTAAAGAAAATATTATATGGTTTAAAGTAAGCTCCGAGAGCATAGTATAGTTGTATTGATTCTTACAAGCATGCTTTGTATGTTAAACATACTGAATCTGGTGGTACACTCATAGTTTGCCTTTATGTTGATGATATGATTTTCACCGAAAATAACTTAAAGTTAATCACAGAATTCAGAGAGACTTTGATTAGTAAATTTGAAATGACAGATATGGGTCTAATGAGTTATTTCCTAGGGCTTGAAGTTATTCAGATGGATGATGAGATTTTTGTCTCACAAAAGAAATATGCTTCTGATATTTTAAAAAAGTTTGGAACGGAGTGCTCTAAACCAGTTCCTACTCCTGTGATTGAAAATATAAAGTTATCCAAAGATGAAACCGGTAAGAGTATGAATATTACAGCTTATAAAAGTTTGATTGGAAGTCTAAGATATTTAGTTGCTATAAGGCTAGATATTTCTTTTGGAGTTGGACTTCTTAGCAGGTTTATGGAGAAACCAAAGGAGTCACATTGGGTTGTAGCAAAGCGAATTCTTAGATATGTCAAAGGTACAATTAATGATGGAATTTTATATTTTTCTAACAAAACTGTGAAGCTTGTTGGATATACAGATAGTGATTGGGCTGGAGATGTTGAGACTAGAAAGAGTACATCAGGATATGTTTTTCATCTTGGTTCAACTATATTTTCTTGGTCTTCTAAAAAACAGCAAGTGGTAGCACTTTCAACAATAGAAGCAGAATATATAGCAGTAACAAATTGTGCTACACAAGCAATTTAGCTAAGAAAAATTTTAGATTTTCTACAACACAAACAAGATGACCCTACGATAATTTTCTGTGATAACTAGTCAACAATTCCATTATCTAAGAATCCAAACTTTCATGGCCACAACAAGCATATTGATATCAAGTATCATAAAATTAGAGAATGGGTTGCAGAAAAATAAATCAACATCGAGTATTGCCCTAGTGAATATCAAGTTGCAGATATCTTTACAAAACCAATGAAGACAGAGAATTTTCTTAAGTTGAAGAAGGCGATTGGGATGACTAATATTTGTGACTTAGTTTAAGAGAGGCTATGTTGTATTATTTAAATTAAGTCATAAATATTAAGATAAAGTATCCGTAATCAAGGGATATGCGTTGAATAAATGATTGGTCTAGATTAAATCTAGATGCACAATTTTAGGATCCATAGCATGATTTCAGGATCAGATTAATTTTTCATATTGCTATATAAAGGCATGTATAACCTATGGTTGTAATCAAGTTTTTCATTCATCTGCAATAAGAAATACATTAGTTCTCTACTGTCTTGTCTCTTCTTTATTTAAGTTCTCCACTCATCTGCTATATAAAGGTCGCTCTTCACCAGACTAATCGTCGGAAGAGTCATGATCTAGATCTAACTATGTGAGTTGAACTTTAAACAAAGGAAGTGGGTGCTCCCGTATCTGAATCAAGAGCACCAGATACCAGGCAGAAAATCATGGTGAGTCGAGGATTCAGACATCAAATGGAGACTTTCTGTTTGAGGGGGCCTGTAGTTCTTTATTTGAGGGGGGGTATTGGGTTGCAAGGGTGTAAACATAGTCCCACATCTAAAACACATGGAAAAGATCATGGATTTAAAAGGATAAAAGATATCTCCATTAGTATGAGGCCTTTTGGGTTGAGCCCAAAAGTAAAATCATGAGAATTTAGGCCTAAAGTGGACAATATCATGCTATTTGGAGATATTTTGATTACATCGATACTTTAAAAAAATTTATTTGAATAAGTCTATCTAGGGATCGTATCATTTCACTGTCTTTCAAAATAATTTTATTCTCAAGGTTGATCTTTTTATTCTTCTTTTTCTTTCAATGATTTATATAAAATAGCTTCTTATTATGCACCAATTGAAATCTCCGTTTGACGAACACAAATGATATTTTATAATTTTTTTCTTAAATTTGAAATTTTCTTTTGGGTCTTCGTTGAAAATTTATGAGCATGCCAATACTTTCTTTTTCTTTGTTTAGCCTTACGTTGGGTCCTCATTTAGTTATGATGAAAAAATATTTCATGATTTATCAGATGTTGTTGGAGATGACAAGACATTATCGCTTCGTTCACTAGAACGATGGAGGTAGAGATTGGTGTAGATCCAATGACTTCAATTACGGGCATCGTAAAGTTTAGCTCCTCATATATATTGTCTTTGTAACTATCTCATTGTTGTTTAATGAATCCTCTTTCTTTTATTATTTGTGGAGATTGTAATCCTTCTGATACTACACAAATTGATTTTATCATAATGACATCTTATTTTTCATTGACACTTTTTTATATTTTTTCTTTTTTGATATCATCTTTTTTTCTTTGAATCCTCTATTGGTTCATCCATCAATACTTTCATTTGTGTACATTGATGACTTCGGTGTCACTTATCATTTTTTCGCACTTCCTTATTGACTTTCTCTTCTTGAATTCATGTAAAGGATAATGCAACTTTTAAGATAATGGGTCTTTACCTCTTTTTGGATGTTAAGATGAAGTCCTTCAGTAAAAGTATTCAGTAATTTTTGTTCTGATCAATCACGAGTTTGGTTAAAGAGTCGAAGAAAGATTATGATATTCTATTACCATGGTGATCTGTTGAATTTTGGATAATTTCTCATATGTATTATTATATTTTTGAGATGTGAAACGAGTTAAAAGACCATCTACAAACTCTTTCCATATTACATATCCATAACATGATATATATAATTGATACCATCGAAGAGCCTATCCATCCAGATGCAAAAAAGCTATTTCGACCTTGGAATCATTTGATCTGTCGTATAAAATAAAATATTTTTCTACTTCAGAAATAAATCTGATAGGATTTCTACTTCGCCAACCAGAGAATTTATCTTTATAGGATCTCCCATTTATCATAATATGAAATTAACTTTACTCTGATACTAAATTGATATGAATTCGTGTTCTATCTCATAGAAAAAAATGATGAAAGAAAGAGGATGAGAAGATCACTCTCAAGGGATCGATGTCTAATAACCAAAGTAAATTAATTATTTAATTAAATCAGTTCATTGTTGTTTCTAAAATATTTCATAATAACTCTATATATAATCATAATATTAAACCAATATAAAAATTATTAATAAATTTAATAATCTATTAAAAAAGATAATTATTAATAAATTTAATTATCTTATCTAAATTAATAATAATTTAATAAATCTAATAATTTATTAAAAGATAATATTTTGACGGCCTGGTATCAATAGTCTCCTATATCCATGCGGTGGACGCCAAGAAGGGCAAAGCACCGCCGCCCATCCTTCCAAATCTATGCGGCAGCAAGCAGAAGAAGTTGCAGCTTCCTTTCTAGGGTTAAAGCCAGGACTAAAAGGTATGATGATTGATTACTTTCTGATCGATCCTAAAATATCGAAATGACGGAATCAGTTTTTCATCCTTCTTCTTCATGTTAATTTAACGTAGCCTCTAGAATTTAAACATTTGCGCAAATCTAAATTTGTCTATGATTTGATGTATTTTACATTGGGTTTCATTGGAAAAATCAACTTCCTTGCTAGTAAATGATCCCTGTTTTAAGTTCTTCTTAGAGATATATACTTGAGTGTCCAGTTCATCCTCCCAAAAATTTTTAGATATCAATGCGTGTTTTATTATACTTTCTTTTGCTTATTTTTTTTATAGATATTGTGGATTTATTTTTCTTTTTGTCGAGAACTTGTTTGAATTTTCAAGTAAAAGTTCATGCTTCACTGAGCAGCAATTTACTAAAAGATATACTTTCATACTTTTCTAAATTAATCTTTTTAGACTTTTAAAGTGTCAATCTGCCTCTCAATTATGTCACTTGGTACATCCAGATCAACTATAAAGATAGAATAAACTTCCAAATTTTATATTTGATTTTTAGGAGGAGAATATGTTCTTGCTGTGTAGGTTCTTTAGCCTTTAATCCAAAGGGTAGTCCTAGTTAATGCTTATTCATCTCCTTAGTCATGTTTGCCATACCCTAAGTCAAGAACATTCTTATATAGCCAATATTGTAATTTTCTCTAGTTTTGCCTGAAAAATTGGATGCTAAAATAAGAATATGATGTAAAATTCTCCGCACAGTAAGAAAGAAAATGTCCTACATTAAGATCCCATTTGGTTATTGTAGAGTATCTCTTCATCCTGTCATGTTTAAGTCGAGATGATATCAACACATCAAAAGTCACCCGATAATTAGAGTGAAAGAGGCAAGGATTAGGAATTAAAGGGACAAAATACTCAATATGATAAAATCCAAACCATTAAATGCATGTGTAAGAAAAGATTTGAAACATGAATTCTTTGAGCAACACTTTAAAGTCTCATAATTTGCCATTGTGTTTATGCTATTGCTAAGACTGAGTACATATTTTTGGATTCATAACTACCATGCATTGAGTGCTGATGCAGCAAGAAACATGTCCTCATCACTCCCAACCCACTCACAGCTATTGCAATCACATCTCTTCATGGTCATCCTCCTGCAACTCCAGTTCTCATTCAAAGCTTTTGTGACATTAACCTTCGTCTCTACTAACAAACATCTATTCGGCATCAACATGAAATCCTTCCATGCAACTTCAACTCTCGCTAAGATCTTGGAGCCTCTGAACCTTCCGTGGATCACACTCTTCCACCCTAGCTCCAACATGAATTTTTGTGGTTCGAGTCCTTCGTCTAGGACTCCTGAGGCCACCAGGCACTCAATTGTGCCGATCTCATTTCTACATGGATTACATGTGGAGGGAACATCCCGCGTGCCTATGCAAATTTTCTTCCCATTACCTGGAATTAGGTAGTATCTAATGTACATGCTGTTACCTGCAAGGTCAAGACCAGAGGGAAGTCCATTGATTTTGACATCAAATCTTAACTGAGAGCGATCATTCCGCTGAAACATTGCCATGGAGAGTAATAGGAAGGAAAGGAAGCAAATAGACCAAAAGAAATAAGATTTATGGCTTCTTATATATAGAGTTGGTGAGTGGGCTTAGTGCCCTTAATGCATGCTCCTTTTGGCCTTGATGCCAATACCACTTAATGTCATTATCCGCAAGGTACGCATTTAGAATAATTTATTATTCTAAACATTTTAAATTTTTGTCATGCTTTGTACATGTTATTTTTTGTTTTATATGCGTGTGTTGTGATAAAATTTGTTTAATTATTTATTTATTTCTGCTGCGCACGTTTGCGAAACGTGTAAACACGCGCATTGCACCGGGACGATCCCAACAGAGAAAAGATATTCTTTATTGAAACGAAAAATTAGTAATACTGAATGCCCGCAATACGATTCATAGCATGAGAAAATTTGTGATTGGATCACAACTCGTGAGCATCTCTACATGTGCAATTATGAATGTACTGAAATTATTCATAGTCGAAGAATTGATGAGCACGCGCGTCATTGATTCTGTCAAGATTAACACGTTTAGACTCTTTGGTTAGCCAAGCAGCTGATCTCACTGCTGGAGACATTGGATGTTGAGAGTTAAACGTGGATGTTGGTTAAAAGTAACCAGTTCATTGGAGTGACTAACCTTGAGACTTCATATGGTTCGATATATATATGTCAATAAAGATCTCAGTGCAGCTTAAGTGCGAGTTTCCTTTGACTTGCGGTATTAAAGTCATCTTGGTCATGGAGACTTATACTTTGATATCAAGCATCTCCGAAGAGGTGTGAACTCGAGATGATTGGGTATAAATCGAAGTGTCCAAAGGTATTTGAATAGCCCACATATGATTCACCGTTCCTTGAAAAAGGAGACGTATACCTTGCGGCCGCTTGTCAGGATTGTTACTAAAAATCTTTGGCCAAAGCATTACATGTTAAGAGTACGACACTCTTGGATACATGTATAAGTAATTTGAATTCACAGGACAAGAAAGTAGTTTGTGGTCGGTGTGACGTAGTCAGCCTAGTGGGGACTGACACATAGATCATGTCCTGAATCAAGCGGGTATAAGACGGTGAAAGGAACGAGACACGATTCAGTGTAGCTGCTGAAAGGTTTAGAAGATGTTCTGGAATCAATCGTTGATTTTTCGGTCAATTGGGAATCATGATGTACTACTAGGTGTCACTCATGATTGTTCTGTAATTAATGGTTAATTACGGGCGGCCAACATAACCTAGAACCTATTGGGTCACACGCACTACAAGTTTTCCGAAGGACTTAAAACGAGTTTGAGAGTTGAATTTTCAGAATGAGAGGAATAAAGTCTGGTTGGACCGGACAAAGGACAATATGATGGAATTCATCTTACGAAGATGAAATGAATAAAACTGATTTCGTTTATATCAGAGGATGTTTGGTTAGTGAACCAAATGATTCAATTTTGAATTAAAATTGAACCAATTTGGTTTGGTTCATGATAGAAGAGATTTTGACAAAACGGATGCGATGAGAAGATTCATTTTGCGATGACGAAACGAACAAAACTGATTTGGGTCAAATCAGAATTCGTTTGGTTAGTGAACCGAGCGAGCCAAGTTTGAGTCCGATTTGTTACAGTAACTCGGTTTAGGTTTTTCAGCCAGTCCAGTTTCTTTGGGTTTTGTGGTTTTCGTTTTAAAAGGAAAATCATTGTAGTTTCTCATACAAAAAACCCAAATCGCGATTTTGGGTTCCTATGCTTCTTCTCCATCGCCACTCACGCCAAAAGAGGGAGCATGACAGAGACCTTGCCGGCGTCGTTTCTCCCATGCGACGCGCTGCCTACGATCTCCTCTGCGCGGACGCGGCACCAGCCTCCTCTGCACGGACGCGGCAATGACATCGCCCTTGTTTCAGCATCTTCTTCCTCCTATGCACGGCGACGTCCGGTTTGCTGGCTCGCGGAAACCCTATGACGCGGAGTTTGTTCCCTCCGGCAGTCACGTTCTTCTGACCTCATCGGCCGCCGATCGCCTGCCAGCTTCCTCCAAGCGCCGTGCTTTCCCCTCTGCGATCCCGAGTCTGCCGGCCATGGGAATGAAGGATGGAAGCCTTGCGGGCCGCGTGAGGAGCTGGAGCGATCAGGGAATTCCTAGCCGACGCCGCTTCTGCTTTCCCCAATCGTGTGCCTCTTCTCGCATGCCTGGCAAACACACCAAGGCACTGTGCGACTTCTCCCAATCTCGATCATGCTTCCTCAACGTGGTTGATCGCGTGTGTGTCGGCCGATTGGTTTCCTCCTTGCGAAAATTTGTTGCCGGTCGCTTGCTCCGGCAGATTGTGTTTTTTTTTTGTGCTGCCGGCCAAAAGGGAAAAACCAATGGTCTGTTTTGTGTTGCAAGAGAGAGATGTGGAGAAGAGAGGGAAGATTGCTTATATTCGGATTTTTGGATGTCGAAATTCATTGTCCGATCGCTGGAAATTATGTTTAGTCGTTGGATAAATTTTTATGCCAATCAAATTCCGATCGTCAAATGACCGTTTGTCAATTTCACGGAAGCTTGTGAAACTTCCAGAGATTGTTCCATCATCACCGAAATAGTTTCTGATTATTTGTCCTAAATTGGAGGTCAAAGGTTGATCATCGAAACTACACCGGAACAACGTTTAAAGTCTCATAATTTGCCATTGTGTTTATGCTATTGCTAAGACTGAATACATATTTTTGGATTCATAACTACCATGCATTGAGTGCTGATGCAGCAAGAAACATGTCCTCATCACCCCCAACCCACTCACAGCTATTGCAATCACATCTCTTCATGGTCATCCTCCTGCAACTCCAGTGCTCATTCAAAGCTTTTGTGACATTAACCTTCGTCTCTACTAACAAACATCTATTCGGCATCAACATGAAATCCTTCCATGCAACTTCAACTCTCGCTAAGATCTTGGAGCCTCTGAACCTTCCGTGGACCGCACTCTTCCACCCTAGCTCCAACATGAATTTTTGTGGTTCGAGTCTTTCGTCTAGGACTCCTGAGGCCACCAGGCACTCAATTGTGCCGATCTCATTGCTACATGGATTGCATGTGGATGGAACATCCCGCGTGCCTATGCAAATTTTCTTCCCATTTCCTGGAATTAGGTAGTATCTAATGTACATGCTGTTACCTGCAAGGTCAAGACCAGAGGGAAGTCCATTGATTTTGACATCAAATCTTAACTGAGAGCGATCATTTCGCTGAGACATTGCCATGGAGAGAAATAGGAAGGAAAGGAAGCAAATAGACCAAAAGAAATAAGATTTAGTGAGTTTGAAAGCTTTGACTATGGCTTCTTATATATATGGTTGGTGAGTGGGCTTAGTGCTCTTAATGCATGTTCCTTTTGGCCTTAACCTATGGGCGCTAAAAGGAACGGGGAGCCAAAGATCATGCTGCGAGAGACAAGTTGGAAGTGCCTTTTTAGAGATATTCTTCAGAGTAGTGGATCTCTGACTTGCATTATTTCATCAAGTGGCATTAGAACTCTATAATGGCTTATAAAACCACCATCTTAAGTGCAAGACGCAATAATTGACTTGTAAAAGTAGTTTACTAAGTGCAGATTGCTTTAGATACTGCATATTTTATGTGAATGATTGCCGAAACCCTCGGTATCTCATCGGTCCGAACGATATGGTTTCAGTATTCGGAACCTTAATTACTAGAGTATAGAATTCACAAGAAGATACATCAACTGGTGGAACTTTAATTTACTAGAGTCTAATGGCGGGATAAGATTCATCACTGGATTCAAGCTGTCATATAGTATTTGTTTTTTCTTTGATAGTGGGGAAATGATTTTTATTGTCTCCTTGTACTAAAAAATTGCCATTATACTGTCAATGCCATCCGTCCACTCTTTGCTACTTTCCACTCTCCAATTCGTTGGAAAAGAAATGGTTTTGCTGGCTCTTGGGTGGATTCAACCCTTGACGAGGAATGGTGACTGTTTTCAGATTGATGCTTAGCCAACAATTAAAAAAAAACAGTTTCCAATCCTAAATCCTAAATTCTAATACCATAAACCTTAAATCCTAAATCGTGAGACCTAATGCTCTATTTGGATGGGATGAGAGAAGGTTCATTAACGAAAGGGAAAGGGAGAGGAAGGGAGGGAAAGGGAGGGAAAGAGAAGTATTTATATTCTCCTTGTTTGGATGGAAAGGAATGTTCATTAACTTAATATGTGTTACTTTGTTTGGAAGTAAAAGGAAAGGAAATGAAAATTAAATATATAAAATTATAAAAATATCCTTATTTTAAAATAAATCTATATGTGAAAAAATATATATATATATATAGTTCATGAGACCAACAAAAATTAATATTTACGACTTAAATAAATAAAAAAATTTAAAGAAATAATGAATAGACATATAATAAATATGCGAAATACAGAACCTGTATACTTTGGTATAACAAAGAATAAACTAATATTTTTACATATATTTTTATAAAACTTTACTGATGTAAAAATCTAAAACTAACAAGCATCCAAAATCATTAACTAACAAGTCTTACATTAAATAATAATAATTTAACAAACATCCAAAATCATCTAAGTATATAGTATTGATCCAAATGCATATTTTTACATAAGAATAAAATTGAAATAAATGTTTTTTTAAATTTTTTCCCCTTCTTTGCATCCTAAATGGAATGTAAGAAATTATGTCAATTCATAGACATGCAAGAGAAAAATTTGTCCTTCTCTTCTTTTCCCCATTTTAACTCACTCCATCCCTCCATCGATTAAGATTCTCTTGCTCCTTCCTTATTCTTCTCTCTTTCCCCTCACCTCCTCCCAAACGAAACCCTGTAAAGGCCTAAACCCTGTAAAAAAAAAAAAATGCAAGTCTTAAACGGGGATGGACCCGTTAATTAAGCTAACCGGATCCTCCATTCCACGGCATTGTCTCGGCCACCGGACCAACGCAACGCTGCCTTATAAAGGTTGCGCGAAGGGGTGCAGAAGAAAAGCACGAGCTATTCCAAGTCGAAAACCATGCCGCTTCATCTTCTTCTTCTCGAGATTTGCTTCTCCAGCTGCCATTGATGCAGGAACTCATCGATATCATTGCTGTATGTTTCTTCCCCGCTAGCTTCCTTCTTCGCCGCGGTTGCCCTCCGACGGTATGCTCCGGTCCGTGCTTCGCAGGCTCACCATTCGCCCAGCGGTAGCCGTCTCGGTATCCGACTCCTTTACACTATCGGTGAGGATCGATTATGAATTTATGGTAACTAGTTGATTCCATTTGCCTGTCGTTCTTACTTTCTGATCGTGTAGATTTCTACATCAAAGAACGGTCTTTTTTTAAGCTAACTTTTTCTTGTTATCATTTCTCTTTTTGATATTGCTCGTAGTATCCGACAGTTTTTTTTCGTTTCCTTCTTTGTAGTCTGAAGATTCGGTTTACGAACCCATGTGCGCGCATGTTTTACGGAAGTTGTTCTTTGTAAGTTTTGGGTTTTCAGCAATCTTAGAGAATGATTGTTGATTCGGATGTTTTGTTGACAGTTATCTTATATTTTAATAAAATAACATGAGGAAATATGGTGGGGTTTTCTGTCATTTCAGAAAAAGGTAGTGTTTGTGTTATGTCTGAAAGGTTTAAGGAATGTGTTGGTAAGGGTCTATGAAGTTTGAAGTGGTTGCCATGGTGTTGGGTTCAAATCCCACCTTCTTCACTCTGGTGGGTCCATTCCTTTCTATTCTAAAAAATGAAATTTCTGAAAGCATTGAGCCTTTACATTTTATTAATGAAGGTTCTAGGACATACAATGCAAACTTTTAAACATTCTTACTATTTCGTGCTTTGTTTAGTGTTCCTAATATATTCTCTGGCACTTTCTTTTTATTTGGGCTTGGCAATATTTTAATGCTTTGGAGTTGATGAATAGTGATTGCCAAATTAATTTTGTGAAGGAAAATAATGAATCTCAAATTATTTATTGCAAAGAAATC
>NW_027431285.1:0-5972 GCF_044706935.1 Curcuma longa | reverse complement strand
ACATAAAATCAACAACTAAATAAGTGTTTTAGACTAACTTTTTAAAATTTGTAAATACAACCATGAACATGATAATCCAATCAGGTAAGAAGTTGAAACAAAATTCTTACTAAACCAAAGACGTAAAAATTCTAATAAAAAAAATGATCCGAATCACAATTTCAATAAATATAGCAATCAACAAAATAGACCCATAGATTAAAAGCATATAAGGATAAAAATTAGGGAAAGCATTTTCGAACAGTAATCAAAGTAAGGATACAAACCCCAAGGGAATTCCTTGTTTCGAATGTGCAAATGAGGGTAAGCCTAGCTGTGGAATACGAAAGTGGTGGAATTAGCAAAGCAAGGGAGCTACAATCAGTGTCCCGGTCTTCTTTGTTCAAAGAGTTTCCTTTTATTAGAAATTTGATTAAGATACATAATAAGGGCCGAGGAGAGATGCTAGGTTATTTGTACAAGGCTTTGCAAAGAAGCACGAGATTTTGGCCGTTAGGAGACATCAGAAGGAGGAAGGGGGCGATACCTGGCGACGATGACGACGGAGCGGCGGATCGCGCGAGGGAAGAGGGTGAGCGCCGGATCGCGTTAGGGCAGCGGGCGGAGGGATTACGACGGGGCCGGGGGATAGATTTCGCTGAAGCCGCCGGATTTGCGCGAATAGGGCAGCGCGGCCGGGATTTCGGTGGAAGGACTATCGCGGACGAGATTTCGGTGGAGCGGGGTTTTGGTGGAGCGGGGTTTTGGTGGAGCGGGGCGAATAGGGCAGCGCGGGCGGGATTTCGGCGGAGCGGGGTTTTGGTGGAGCGGGGCGAATAGGGCAGCGCGGGCGGGATTTCGGTGGAGCGGGGTTTTGCGCGAGCAGCGCGATTAATGTGGGAAGGAAAATCGCGGGCGGGAAGCATGCGAGATTAGGGCAGCGGATGGGAAGGAATATCGCGGCGGGATATCACGCGAGGGAGCGGAGGTTATCGCGGGATGGGGAAGATTTTAGCGGTTTTTTGTAAAGAAATTAAAAATAATATAATTATAATTATAATTTATACTGTTTTAACAGCGGATATTATACGCTGTCAATATAAATTTTTAACAGCGCACATTGCACGCTGTTAAAAATACTTTTAACGGCGCACAATATGCGCTGTTAAAAATAATTTTAACGGCGTACAATGTGCGCTGTTAAAAGTATTTTTAACAGCATACTATTGTTGCGCGCTGCGGTTAATAAAAATATGATATTATCCGCAGCACATTTTATTGGGTGCGCCGTCAAAGCAACTATTAACAGCGCGCCTATGATGTGCGCTGCGGATGACGCGCTGCGGAAAGTCATTTTTGTTGTAGTGCGGGTTCTACTTTTTACTGAAGCATATGATACTTCCAATAGACTTGGTGCTCTCAGTCACCTTCTTGAACGACTTGAACGTCCAGATGCAACATTATTGTGATAACGGAACGGAACACGACGCTAGCTAGCATCTCTGATGTGACTAAATTACCACAACAGATTCATAATGAAATACTAGGTGGAGTGGGGACAACATGAAAGGGGCACGACTGTGACGATAATGATGCTGACATTTACGGCTCTAGTTCTTCATTAATGAACTAGAGGATGTTATTCCCTGAGGCAGCAAAGCAAAGTAAGAGAGGTCGACAATGACAACCAATGGGCGAAGGCCATAGAGAGAGAGAGAGAGAGAGAGAGAGAGAGAGAGAGAGGAGGAGGATATTATTGAAGTCGATCACACATCGCATCATTGCTCTTGTCGACGATTGAGGCTGAAAAGGCCGCTGGCTCGGCATCTGCTGGCAATCGCATGCCATTCAACAAAACAATATCTCGCCGCACTAACGCAAGTCAAGCAGGAATCGCAGGCGCTAGCTGAGTGGGAACTGCTGCCGTGGTGACACTGACACACTAACAACACTCTGTACGTGGATGCCACCAATATTTCTCCAGTGCCATAATTCCAAAAGGTTGTATAAAAGGGAGTCAGTATGCATTGAACAGGGAGTTACTGCACAAACTAGTATTTAATTCCTCATGTCACTGTGTATGTGTGTGCTGTTTAGTGCAGCAGTTGCAGTCCAGGATAAGTTTGTTTTTGCCCCAGTCCTAAAAGCTCTTTGATTTGTTATTTAGCTTGGTGCGTTTTTGTAACTTCCAAGGACTTGATGGATGCGAATGGGCAAATTGGAGGAAATGGACATATGATGAATCCACACCTGGTGGAATATTATATTGTGAGTGCTTAGTTCTTTCTTGAATCAAATTCTCTTTGTCCCTTAAAATCTGAACCTTGCTTTGAATTACTTTGGCTAATGCCATTGCCTAAGCTTCCGTGGTACTTGTGGCCATTTGTGCTGCCTGCCTTGGGAGTTCCCTTCTGGCTTGTGTGATCCACACTCTTGTTGGCATATAGCAAGTTCAAAAACAGCATTATTATTTTATGTATGTTTGGGAGTTTTCTTTCAATCCTCAGTCGATTGCAATTGGGAAACCTGAGAGGTTTGAACCCTATTATTCGACATGATCTTGGTGGTGCAACTGGAGCCCATTTTGTTGGGTGCAGCTTTCTCTATTGCAATTCTCGTGGACCCATAGAATATGACATGATTCCTGTGTGCACTAATGCCATCAGGTCAATTGTGAATTTGCTTGGAACCTACAATGACTATCAATGGCGTAGCTAGGGATGGGCTGTACTGAGCTCCAGCCCAGTGCAGCTCAACAATTGAAACCATTACCAATATATTATTTCACAGTGCTACTGCAATTGGAGCCAATATATCAATTGGAGTTAAGACATATGAAGTCAATCCAGTCCAGTGTAGTCTAGAGCCCAATGTAGCCCAACAATTGAAGCTCAGGGCCGTTAAAATCCTGGCTACGTCATTGATGACTATACATATGATCTCGGATATATGAATAAATAATTATTCATTTAAATTTAAATATTTTAGATAAGCAAGTCAAGCGGACCAAACTAACTAGGCAAGTCGATTAGTCTTGGCAAGCCAAATGAGTCAATTAGGTCTAGCAAGTAGAATGGTTTATGTAAGTTAATTGGGTGAACAAGGCAATTCAGTCATGTTAAATGAGCTAAGCATGCCTGGTTGCATAGTCCAAATGAGTTGAGTAGGTTGGTTGGCTTTGATGTTTTGGAAAAGTCAGTCAAGTCGAGTAGGCTAGGTAGCTCAAATGAGTTAGTTGGATTAGATAGTTTGGTCAAGCCATGTAAGATGAGCGGTTTGGACGGGTTGATTAGGCCTTTGAATGAGTAAGCAAGGTTGGATGTGCCGAATGAGTTACATGAATTACTTGTGATAAATAAGTTAATTAGGAGGTTGGATGAACAAATCATTCATCCTCTTATAATTTTCAGCTTTCTATTTCTTCATCAACTACAGTAATAAATAAAAAGATAAAT
This sequence comes from Curcuma longa, assembly GCF_044706935.1. Classification (NCBI taxonomy): domain Eukaryota; kingdom Viridiplantae; phylum Streptophyta; class Magnoliopsida; order Zingiberales; family Zingiberaceae; genus Curcuma; species Curcuma longa. The sequence continues at coordinate 2,538 of NW_027431285.1, read as the reverse complement.
TAAATAATCCTCAATCTCCTATTTGTTCATCTTTCCATAATAATTCATGCATGATTTTTTTTCATCTCTGGGTAATAGGACTTCTAACAATAAGCATTAGAATGTTGCTACAAGATGGGAAATTCATTAGTTTTTGGCATCACAAGTGAATTCATAATCAAAATTCAAAATATTAAGCCATGATAAAGTTTCGATCTTTAACTGGAACGATAATATGTTGATATTGTATTGATGTTTTAAGTAGAGGCAAAGCACTTAGTGGCTTGAGTGAAGTCTTTGATTAAGTGACAATGTCCTGAGTTGTACTTGTCAGTTGAGATCGATCTTCAACATTTCATAGGTCGGTGACAAGGTAAGCCAAGTGAAGGAGGAATCTCCAAACATATTCAATCAACTAGAAATGAGTCTCAATTGATTAGAGAGTTTAGCTGACTCAAAAGTTGACTGAATCATCAATTTAGGGAATAAAATATTTCTATTTGAGTAGCAATTGACTAAAATCCTATCTAGTCAAGTGGAGGTTGAGCAAATGATTAAATAGGATCTCTAATCGAATGCTCAATTAGTCATTAGTTGTTGGACAATGTCTAAGACTTTAATGCTCAGTTCACTTGGAGGTGCGGAAAGAAAAACTAAGGAAAGTTTTCCTTTGCATGCATGCATCCCTTGTTTACTTTTATAAAATTTTAAGAAGGAAAAGAAAACTAATCCATCCACGGATTATTTTTCCTCCCAAATTCGTCACCCCAAAATCGGGCGGAAAAGAAGGACGGAAACGAAAAAGTCGGTATTCTCCTCCCAATCGGCGCGCGATCGCTCTCTTCCGCGCAGTCCCCGGCCCAGCGCCCGTCGGGACCGCCCACCCCTCGCCCTTTCCTCCCACTCCGGCGCCGTCGCCGGCCCCCACCCTCCCCGACGTCAACGACTCCCCCAGCTTCTGCACGATTAGCTGCATTCCGTAGCAGATGCCGAGCACGGAGACGTCGTTCTCCTCGGCGTACTCGAGGAAGCCGTCGGGGAACGAGGGCACACCGGAAGCGTGGACGGAGTGGGGCCCGCCGGTGGTCTCGCGGTTGGGAGGCGTCCATATCTCCGGAAGCGGCAGCGCTGAAGGACAAAGCCGGTGGTCTCGCGGCTGGGAGGCGTCGGAGAGGACGAAGCCGGTGGTCTCGCGGCTGGGAGGCACGCCCGCACTCCGATCTGTGACAACTGCGCCTCCGCTCCCTCTGTCGCCCTCTGTGCGGCCGGTGGTTGATGACTTAGGGTTTTTACGATTTAAATCGATTCAATTTTGGGTTTTTATATGAAAATAAATTATGAAATGGATCGATTTGATCTTAATTGTCCTATATTGCATAATCTGAGGTTTGATTCTAATTTTCATGATTTTATGGCAATTTTTGACATTAATTTGATTTTTATTGATTTTAGGGTTAAATCGGATCCGACTCGAGCTCAACCGCGGTCAAATCAAGTCAAATTTGTCAAACCGATCGCGCCAACACGGAGGAAATGACTTAGATCGAGCTTGGTCAAAATTTTACAATTTTTTGGAATCCCTAGGCTGCCCTAGACCCCAGATCAAGCTCCACCGTCGGATCAAGAATCAACGGCCGAGATTAATGCTTTAATCAAACTATATAAGCCTCCTTTTAATCGATGAACAGTGGCTCCGCCACTGTTCATCGTCCCGACCGGCGTCCCCTGCTCAGCGACGTAACAGCACAGGCGTCCCCATCCACCCAATCTTCTTCCGTTGCAATCCTTGTTCGAAGAGGAGTCCGAAACCGGCCAATTGGGAATATTCCGGCAACTGAGGAGGCTCGTCGGAGAGGGTTTTTCCAGCGGGCCGTTTCCTGTTTCTTCGTTTTTCCGGCCATCCACAGCAAAGTCCGACACCGCAGTCCTTGGAGGGGTTCTCCTAGGAGTGCACATCATTCCGGAATTGCCAGAAAATCAATCGGAGCACGGTGGAAGCAAGGAACTCAGTTTTCGCCAGCTTCAAGGCGACTGTGCAGCGTTTGGGTTGCTCTGAAAGGGTTTTTCAGGTTTTTCGAGCGCTGGCAGCTACCAAACTCCAACTGGAGTCCACGTTGAAGACTTTTAATCGATCATTGAGGCTGCTTGACAACCAGCTGAGGAAGATACGAAGAAGAGGAAGTCGCGGATGTGTTTTTGCTGATTTTCTGAACTTTTCTGCTTCTGAATTTCCTTATGCCTTGTTTAACTGCAATTCTGATTTCGTGATCCACATTAAACCTGGTGAATTCGGTTGTTTGGTTAATACTTTAGTTGCTTGGTTTCTGATTTGCTTTAATGTTCATTTAGCTGCGTTTTAAACTCTCCGGCAATCTGAAAATCAGTCTGAAACTTTGAATCTGCACTGTTGCGTATCATTATCAGGTTTAAAATTCGATCAGCTAAAGTGTTTGTTTGATAATGGCATAGAATGCTAATTGTAGTCATTTGCCAACTTGAATTCTTTGTGCCAAGTTACTGTTGCATGCCAGTGTTTAGGGTTGCATATCAGATTATAGG
>NW_027431284.1:0-3518 GCF_044706935.1 Curcuma longa | reverse complement strand
ATGAATATAGCCGTCAAGTTGGGTTAGGCCCGCCCAGGCCCGCTCAGGCCCGCCCCGCCAAGTAATTTAGGCGGGTTGAGTTACAATTTTATCAATCCATTTTAAGATGGGTTGAGATAGATTGACCCGCTTAGGCCCGCGACCCCCGTGGGTTGGCCCGCGGTGGGTTTGGGTTGGCCCACGGATTGAGAAAGTTTATTTATTTTAAATTTTAAAATTAAAGTAGAAAACTTAATGAATTAGTGGATTTGATCCATTTAAATTATAATTCAAGTTTAAAAATTATAATTCAAACATAAAACTTTTAACTTAATCAATTTAAATTATAATTCAAATTTAAAATTTTTAATATTTTTTTATTTTTTAACAGGCCCGTGGGTTGGCCCGCCTAACCCGTGGTCCGCCTTGAGTTGGGTTGGATTGGAAATTTCTCAATCCGCCAAGTTGGTGGGTTGGCCCGCCCCGTCTCGCCATATGATGGACCCGTCATGGGTTGGCCCGTTTGACAGCTCTACTCATGAATAGAGATTTCTTCCTATCATATGCAAGCACCACACTAAACTCGTTTTTGACTTGAGGAAAGACACCAAGGTAAATAGAGACTTCTCCCCATCATACACAAAGTCCTTTTTTCCTAGCTCAAGGTCATATGTCTGGTGTAATTTATCTATTACTTTTCTTACAATAGCCATACCATCCATAGGACGATCATCAATGCCACCTAATTCAATAATAATAACAATCTTAAACACTAATAAAATTTAACATTTAAAAGTTACTTATTACAACACAAAAAGGTAGACAAGGAATAATGATAAGGAAGAAAGCGATTTACAAACCTCGAAGAAAGTAGAACGTTGGGAATTCCTGTTGCTCTTAGGAGATGAGACCGTCGGAATCTAACAGCGATTGGAGTTCAAGGAAAGGAGAGGATCTTGTGGTTGTTTCACTAGGGCTGCGAGGAGAGTAGAGAATCTACTATGAATGTTACGTCCCAGGAGACGATCGTCCGAAAAATTTCGACAGCATCTCCCCTATAATAATTCAACTTTCCCTGAATACAATTTTACATAAGGTCCACACGGCCACTCAACAACATACATATGTATTATATCCACTAAACAAAGGCCCACACGGCCACAAACCTCATATTCAACACATGCAACAAACTATCAAACACAACAACAACCAAGCCACATACAACAACGAAAAATCCCAAAGCACATCGGTAGTGCTCACAACAAAATCGAGCGACAAACTCAATAAATCTACAATACAGAAATTTTGCAGCAGAAATCTAATAAAATTCATATCCACATGAATACAAGCATAAATCCAACTACATATATACACCAGAACTCCACAAACCACACATCGAAAACAAACCAGAACGACACAACGAAATCAAACCAGAAAACCATACGAAGTCACCTAAACTGGTATTTCTTCTGCTGTGAGATGGAAGCAGCCTGACAGAACTCCAAGCGTCAATTGTCATCCTTACCTGTTACCTGGGGAGAAAACAAAGAGACCCCTCAGGGTCTGGGTAGTGAGTATACAATACTCAGTGGTATAATCAAGAAAGTGCACAAATAAATATAATATAACAACATGATAACATACTAGAACAATAAACTACGTACAACAACAAATATTATGTAATTCAATCACAGTCATATATCAGCAAGTCAAATAGCCATGGTTATGTAGCAACAAGTACAATGCTCATGAATGCAGTAAACAACTACCAACAATGTATGCACATATGCAATGCATGGTCACTGTCTGCACTCGCCACCCCCAGACACTCACCCAGTGCAGTGAACTGAGGCGCACGACAGGAAAACTGCACTCGCTCCAACATCAAACCACTACTAATAAGTGGGGAGCGGGCGGGATCAGGAGGGTCAGTCCTGATTGCACCCAACTTAGCGCAATAACTACTCTCACTCTTGTGCCACTATCACACAGCGACAAGTGAGGCCAACAACAACAATGATGAACAACATATCTACTACTATCATGTATGTGTCATGATGCTCAGTGCAACAGTTAAACCTAAATCAGGCATAATCAACAGGTTATACAATGGTATCGAACAACAAGTAAGGTTTACAGTAAGGTATCAACAATATAGATCAACATCCAGAATACATAATAAGGTATCATGTCAGGATCATACAACTGAGATAGCAAGATCATCAATAATGTAATTATCAACAGAAATAATTAAGCACTTACAAATAATCCTGTGTTGACCAAGCACAAGAGTACCCACCTGATGTATGCATGTCGATAAAGAACCCCTCGTGTATAATAGGATCAACAATCAAGGTCTTGCAATTATATTAACAACATCTACTAAATACCAGAATGTATTTTAAATACAACAAAATCAAACTCTAATCAAAACTAGGGTTAACCTTAATCAGATCAATTCAAATTAGACTTGTCAACATGTCCAACCAACTTGACCAACTGAATCTGGATTCAATTCGTGTTAACAAGTAATTTCCACACCCATTAATCACCTAAATCGATTATCTTCAACCTAATCCAACTAAATGGATTCATGTCAACACGTGCCACATAGTAAACCCTAAATCCAACAAATTCCAAAACCTAACCTCAATAAACCATCTGGTGAATTCAAGAACAGATCCATCCAATGGATCAATCCAAGAATCCATTTCAACAACTCATGAGCAACCGATTAATCCAACCACTCTATCTAAACGATCAGCTTCAATTCCAATACCAATTGAGTTCCATCAGTTCCAAACATCAAGCAACCGATCAACCATCCAGACCATAACAGATCCAACAGTAGCTATTCAACCGAATCTAACAACAGGCAACCTATCCCGGGTAAATCAAACCAATATGACAGTAATTACAATCTAATCAAAGCCTAGCCCCAACCATTCCAACCGAAATCAACCGGTCCAACCTAACAGTAAAAATTCTCTAAACCCTAATCAAACCAATACCGAAACCAAAAATCTAATTTCTGAAACAGAAATAATCTGATTCAAGAAGGAGACTCACCCAGCTGGAAGCCTTCAGAACCTGCTCAACCCTGGTTAGATTCCGATCAGTTTGCCACATTCCCTTGAACCATCCACTTCCCACAAAAATCAAGATCAAAAATCTGAAGCAACCCAACGTTCGCGTGGCATCGGGGTCCAGTAGCGCTCGAAGAAGACACCGCAAGAGGTGTTGGTGGCAGCGGCGGCGAGCATAGAAATTAACATTTTCTCTGTCTTTGAAGAGACTAGGGTTCCATCTTGGCTTCTTCCCTCCTCCGGCGCGGCAGAACAAAGTGAAACAGAGAACACCCTTATCTTCGCTCTCGGCCTAGGGTTAGGTCATCGTGCTTCTCTGGCATGGCAAACGGCGATCGTGTAGTGGCAGCAGCGAAACAAAGATCGAAAATGGCGCTTGTGACAGCGACGACAAGCAACAACTAGGGTTTTCTTCTTCGTCCTTACAGAGGCTAGGGTTCCCTTTGATGATTT
>NW_027431283.1:0-1830 GCF_044706935.1 Curcuma longa | reverse complement strand
GGGTTATTTCGTATGATTGTTGGATTGTATTTTCGATGTGTGGGTTTTTGGAGTTTGTCATTTGATTTTGTTGCAAGCACTATTGAGGTGCTTTGGGATTTTTGTTGTTACGTAGTTGATGTGTTTTGGTGATCATACCTTGTTGGTACGTGTATGTGGATTTACTTGTTGTTGTGGTTAGTATTGTTACATACATGTGTTGGATATGTAGTTTGTGGCCGTGTGGGACTTTATTCGTATAGTTTAGTAGTTAAATACATATGTTTTATTGTTGAGCGGTCGTGTGGGTCCTATCTTAAAGTGTATTCAGGAAAGTTGAATTCTCTCGGGACGTTACACATTGAGCTACGAAAAAAGGACTTTGTGTATTATGGGGAGAAGTCTCTATTTACCTTGGTGTCTTTCCTCAAGTAATAAATGAGTTCAATGTGGTGCTTGCATATGATGGGAAGAAATCTCTATTCACGAGATTGTCCAGCTCAGTAGAAGAACATAGATATTACCTAGAGCAATTCCAATGCGATTACATGAAAGTGTCTCTAATTCAATGTTTAAACAATCTCATGAATAGAAGATTCTCTTCCCATCATAATGCATTACATTGAACTCGTTTTTGACTTGAGAAAGGACACCAAGGTCCACCCAGGGTGGACAACATTATACTATACCTATAGCAATTCTCATGCCCGAACTGTTACGATTACATGAGAATATGTCTAATTCTATATTCTTCTATTGAGTTGGACAATCTCATGGCAAACGAGTGAATAGAGATTTTAATTTGACATTTCGTATGTATTTTGGTCAACTTATGCAATTTTAATTTGGCAGATATTTTCTAACCTTTAGTAACTTTAATTCTACCTTGTGTCCATCAGGAACCTCGTAGCTTCATGTTCAATATGTATTTTTTGTTAAATTAGAAGCTTAGAGTTAGAAGATATTCATTCAAATTATAGGTGTTGTGCAAATATGTTTAATTTTCAAGTTGCAATGTTTTTTTAATAAATTCCCAAAGAGCGCACCTAAAATTTGGCAACGCCTAAAAGGTTCACCTAACTTTTATTTTTCCCAAAGAGTACATCTAATTCACATTTTACCCCTTTGATAATTTTTAACTTTTTTTCTCTTTTTCTTTCCTCTCTCCTTTGCATCAATCTTCTCTTTCTCTCTCCTTTGCATGTAATTTTTTTTTCTATTTGCCCCTAGATCGAAGTGTAGACAGCGGGTGCATAACATTTTTGGTGTAACAGTTAGGGATCGAATTTTATGGAAACTCATGACCTACCATTCACCCCATCATGCGCCTCCTGCTATCTGAATTTACCTCCCTCCATACCTGTGAGGTCGGCTCTAGGGAAGCCGTTGAGGTGGCAGATCCATTTTTTTCTCTTCTCTTTCTTCTTAAATTAAATTAAAATTTAATTTAAACTTTAATCGGCATAAATAATTCTCTTTGTCTCTAGAGCGTAGCACAGATGATGGGCGCATGACATTTCTGATATAACAGTTAGGGGTCGAATCTCACGAGAACTCACAACCTGTCATTCACACCACCATGCACCTCTAGTTTGTGTACCTAAATTTACCTCCTCTATACCAATGAGGTCGTAGGGGTTGCTAAGGTTGCAGATCCATCTATTTTTCTCTTCTCTTTTTCTTAAATTAAATTAATGTTTAATTTAAACTTTAATTAGTATAAAAAATCCTCAATATTTATTTATTTTTATTTCAAAACTTTAATAAAAAAATAAAAAATATATAAAAGAAAGTTAATAAAATATTAAAAATATTTTTTTAGTATCTTTAATTTTAATATCTAATTATAAA
>NW_027431282.1:0-3619 GCF_044706935.1 Curcuma longa | reverse complement strand
TTGCCGAAGGCCGCGGGTTGCCGCCCGCCCTCGTTCGTCCGTAGCAGTTTGATCCTTGCCAGAATCTGCTGCAAAGGGTTAGTGAAGAGGAGATTTCGGAAGCCCTATCGGCCTATCGCAAAGCCCGATTTTTCTGCTCCTAGAAGCGCGGTCCAAGAGAAAGGTGCCGCCTTGACACGGTTTTGTAAGTGTATTTTTACCTCGCCCCTTCTCTGCAGCGGAGCAAGCCATGGCGAACTCGTGGAGTCGAGCGAAGAGAGCCTTCGGGCTCAATCTTTGCGTTTCTATACCCCAGACCGCGGACGTCGACGACAACTGCCCTCGGACGGCCGAGGTTGCGACCGGAGGCAGGAGGGCCTCAAGTCCCTCCGCCTTCTCGGTGGTGTCTTCTCCAGGTGGTTCGGCATTGACGTCGGAACTCCAGCCGCGGATGCCCACAACTCCGACTCCGACCTCCGGCGGCCTCCGGCTTCGTAGATCCTTAAGCAGATCGTCGAAGGTTCGTAGTTTCGCGATTTTTATTTGTTTTGCGCAAGCTATTGATTCTTTTTCGGTTCGTTAATGCTTCGTTCTGCTGAGCTTCTCGCTTTTTCAAGAAACTTTGTCGTGATTAGATGTATTAAAAGCAGTCTAATTTCTCATTTAAAAAAAATATCTTAGAGAAGAAATCCACATTTTGTCTCCACTAATTTCCCTCTTTTTGATATCGTCGCTTGTGCTCTTCCGGGTAACGTCTTACAATCATTTTATGGACCAATACATTTTCGCTTGTTGGAAAAAGGGCGGGGTTTTGTTTTCTATTCTTCTTCAATCCTCGGAAGCTAAAATGACTTCATGTGAAAGCGTGAAGGTTTTGTTTTCTTTTGTTTTTTTTTCTCTTTTCAAATTAGAGGCGGTTGACTAAGTATGACCAAGGCTAAACTTACAAGGATGGAAGGACCCCCAAACCCCAAAATAAAGAAAAACAATTCAATCTTTCTTAGATTACACACTCTACTGATGTTGACTCTGCCCGAACAGCATGTGGTGTTTCAATTTTTTTTATTTAGTTCTATTGCTAAAATTATATATAAAAAGTCCATAATATTGTAACGAACTTCCATAATATTGTCAAAACTTCCTCATAATGGTTATAACATGGAGATTTAAGAAACAAATTGATCAAACTCATGTGCGAACAAATGATTCCTTTAATCTTGTAATTGTTGCAGTAATTCCGTTTTCCTTTCTTGGATTAGTAAATGACTTCTTTTATCCTAACATTAATTTGACTTTTAGAATCATAAGAGTGTTAATCAACTTAGCCGTGTCGCGACGTGGTCGACGCAGTATCAGTAGTCATGGTGATGCAGGTCCCACTCCTTCAGGTGCAGCCCCCTCACCTTCAGGTGCAGCCCCCTCACCTTCAGGTGCAATCCCTTCTCCAGGATGTAGAGTCTTCGGAGAGCACACATGCCCATGATGTTTCATGCTTTCTTTTCTTCGTCTTCCGATATATTTATATGAGTACTTTGTATTTACTGGATTGTTATGATTGTATATCATGTTAGCTAGACTAATAGACATATACACATGTCTATTGTGGATCTTTGTATGAATTGTATCATTTGGATGCATGCATTATGGATTTTGATATGGATCTTTGTATAAATTGTATTTTTGTATGGATGTTGATATGTATTGTTTGTTATTTATGTGTTGTTATATATGGATGTTTATATATGTTGTTATGGATTGTATATGACAGGTTTATATGTTATAAATCGATCTGATTAGATCGATATGTAAATGTATATACAGGATAACCAATAAATAAAATGATCATTAGAAAATTTTTTTTACTCGGCGACGAAATTTGCAACGAAAATCATTTTCGTCGTAAATTTGCAACGAATTTTGCGACGAAAATAGGCTCGTCGCAATTCTATCGTAAGTTAAGTTTTGTGACAAATTTTCAAATTCGTCGCAGAATTCGTCGCCAATTGGCGACGAATAAAATTCGTCGCCAATTGGCAACGAATTTATATTCGTCGCCAATTGGCGACGAATAGTCGTCGCCAATTTGCGACAAACCAAAATCGTCGCCAATTGGCGACGAATTCTGTGACGAATTTAAAAATTCGTTGCAGAATTGTGCGACGAAATTGGATTTTTCGTCGGAGCATTTTGCGATGACCTAATTGCGACGAATTTAAATTCGTCGCCAAATTCGTCGCAAACCAGTTTTGCAACGAATTTTTTAAAGAAATTCGTCGCAAAATTCGCCGCAGAATGCAGTTTTTTTTGTAGTGGAGTGAGACAAGCCAAACCTTGGCACGCTAGAAATTGGCACAATTTCTGAAACTGATGGATTTCAGAAACTGAAGACAGTTTCTGAAACCTAAAACTGAACTTGGCATGAACCTAGGCACACTGGACTGAACTGAAACTAAATTTGGTACACACGAATTAGGATAGGTTTAGTGGGTTTAGTAAGCTTCTAATAATCTTGATAAGTCTTTGAGTTTCTGATAGTTTCAGAAACTTTCAGAAACTTCCACACTGAAAAAATTGGCACAAACCCATAAAATTGGCACAAACTTGGCACAAACCAATAAACTTGGCACAAACCATAATTTGACACAATAAAATATGGCATAGGATGTGTTTAAGGGTGTTTGTTGGTTAGGATGGGTTTAAGTTTCAGTTTCTGATTTGTTCTCAGAAAAGTTTCAGAAATTGATACTTTTCAGTTTCAGAGTTTCAGATCCACGATCGATTCATTGATCGATTACAAATCCCTTAGGAATCGACCAGAACCCATTATAATCGATCAACTGATCGATTATCAATCGATCTAAAATCGAACAGAATCATGTGTAATCGACTTGGTGGTCGATTACACGAGATATTAATCGATTCACTAATCGATTACCACCTCTCCTAATCGATCCACTGATCGATTAAGCGTCGATCGTGGGTTCCCACAGAACCGATCTTAATCGACCAGGTGATCGATTACGATTAAGTGTAATCGATCGCCTGATCGATTAAGGTTGAGTATAATCGATCAGGGGATCGATTATCGATCGCAACCTGATTCCTCAAAATCGAACAAGATTTAATCGATTCAGCAATCGACTAAGGTTGATTTAATCGATCGGCTGATTGATTACTATGCCATAAATTGGGTAGGTAATCGACTCACCCACCGTTTTTAAATCCTCAACCACTCAAAACTCTCGACTCATCAAACCCTAAACCCCCGATCCTTCTTTCAACTTCCTCTTCCCTTCCAAGCGCTGCGTGGCTCCGGTTGTAGGGTTTGGGTTGTCTTCTTCCCCTGTGTTTCTGCTCTCCCTCACAATAGTCATGGCACCAAAGTAAGCTCTTTTCCTTATTATTCTTTTGATCTCCTAGTTGATTGTCGATTGATTATGCTAATTTTGTTTACACTGTGATTGTTGATTGCGTTGTTTGGGTTGTGGCCTTAATCTTTATCCTTTCCGTATGTTGATCCTTGTATCCTATCCGTATGTTGATCCTGGGTTGGGTTTGTTGATTGTGTTGTCCGTGACCTTACTTTTGCCCACTTTGCCATTGTTGGCTCTGTGTTGTGTTTGCCTTGATGTGTAACCAT
>NW_027431281.1:0-10154 GCF_044706935.1 Curcuma longa | reverse complement strand
ACCTCTCCACAACCAATCTCAAAGATAACAATTAAGTGCAGAGATTATAGAAGGAAAACAGGATGAGAGGCAAACAATACAAGCTTACAGCACAGCCTCTAAAGAATGGATCACAAGCTCAAGCACAGCTTCCCGAGAGCAAGGCACCACTCCTTGCACCACCTCAGGAGAAGGCTTCAAGTCGGAGCAGAAGAACGCGAGCAAGCCGAGAACTCAAAGCACAAGCACACACAGCTTAGGGTTTTTCCGAGTAAGTGAGAGAGAGCCTCTTCCCCTTCAGCTCTTCCTCTTAAACTTCCTTCTAGCAACGTTCTCTGAGTTCACTGCACTGATCATCTGAGCCATCTGAGCCATGCTCCTCTCAGCACCTGATCGTGGCAGCTCAAAGCAACATTGTCTTTTACCTGAAAACAAAAATCACAAATCGACAAACCTGTGCACATGGAAAGCAATCCCTTGACTCTCCTTTTCTTCATCAAATTCAAACTCCACCTGCAATCTCCACAGATGATTAGCAAAGCAATATCAGAAGAATCAGAACAATCAGAAATCAGAGCAGAAACCTGAGCGCGCGATCAGAGACATCTTAATCGATCGAACAATCGATTAACTATCGTAATTGTTCCTCAGTAAAGCATGTAATCGATCGAACAATCGATTACTCATGCTCTTAATCGATCAACTGATCGATTAAAGCATGGTAATCGATCAGGTGATCGATTACCAGACGCTAATCTCGATTTCTCACCAAAGCGTGTAATCGATCACCCGATCGATTACAGTTCATCATAATCGATTGACTAATCGATTATGCCACGTTCTGTGGGTTTTGCGAATTGTCACAGAAGGCTCGGTAATCGATCAGCAGATCGATTAACACATTAACGCGCGTCTCACAGAATGATCTGTAATCGATCACCAGATCGATTAAAGATCTGTAATCGATCAGATGATCGATTAACCCACTCAGCCTTGGTTAATCGATTCACTGATCGATTAAACCAGGCTTAAAACATTAAATCTCGATCAGGTTGACTTGGGTCTCACCCGAGCCAACCGCGCTGGATCACGTAATCAAAGAACAGGCTACCAGGCCTCCTCTGATACTGATCCGGTCCGAGGACAGGCTACCAAGCCTTCTCGGACCATAGTCCGGTACAGAGAACGAGCTACCGAGCCCTCTCTGACCTAGTCCGGTACAGAGAACGAGCTACCGAGCCCTCTCTGACCTAGTCAGGAGAACGAGCTACCGAGCCCTCTCCGACTCCATCCGATCCAGAGAACGAGCTACCGAGCCCTCTCTGACTCTAGTCCAGAGAACGAGCTACCGAGCCCTCTCCGACTCAAATCGGTCCAGAGAACGAGCTACCGAGCCCTCTCTGACCTAATCCGGAGAACGAGCTACCGAGCCCTCTCCGACCTATCCGGTCCAGAGAACGAGCTACCGAGCCCTCTCCTAATCCGAGAACGAGCTACCGAGCCCTCTCCGATCCTATCCGGTCCAGAGAACGAGCTACCGAGCCCTCTCTGACCTAATCCGGAGAACGAGCTACCGAGCCCTCTCCGATCTCATTCTGTAATCGATCAATCTGAATATGAACTTAAATCGTTGTCAACATCAAAACAACAATCAGGACAAAACTGCATCAACAATCTCCCCCTTTTTGTTGTTTGACAACACGATTTAAGTTTAGATCAGAATTCGTAATCCTATTATATAAGTAGAGAGATCAGGATCCTCCCCCTACAACAGTTAATAAGAATTAAGTGGAACAAGGGTTAAGTTCATATCCAAATCCTCCCCCTACATCAAATCACCTCGTTAATCCTAAACTTAAGTTTATCCTCTCCCCCTTTGTCAAACACCGAAAAGGGTATAGATCGGTCAAAACGTCTCACTAACTCCCCCTAAATCCAATCGTGTCTCCGCTCGACCATATGAACAGAAACGCAATAGCGAGAAACAGGAGAAACATGTGGCATATGATAAACAATAATCAAAAGATACGACATAAGCATAAGGGAATAAAAACGATAAACATGACATAAAGATAACATGATAACAAGTCCAAAGTAACAGCCAAACTGAAACATGCAGATAGTCAAAACAGGAAGTCAACATAACAACAAGACAAAGTAGCAGGTCAAACAGTATAACAAAATGACAAGTCAACCCAAATCATGGTCTAACATAGAAAGACGCCTCGCCAGTCTCGGGATCTACCACGACATCCTCAAACATCGAATCAGTAGCAAGGGCATCATCAGTAGGAGCATCGGCCGAAGGAGCAGCATCGGAGGGCGCAGCATCTGAAGGCGCAGCATCTGGAGGAGCACTGGAAGAGGGCTGCGGAGGGGGGTGACCAAGCATCCAGGAATGCACCATATCGTATAAGCCGGTCATCTGGCCTCGCATGTCTGTGAAGCCAGACTCCACCCGCGTCTCCAGCTCTCGAACCCCGAATCCAGCCTCGAGAACCCCGAATCCATGCGTACGCCAAGCTCAGTGAAACGGGCATCCAGCGCCGCTGATCTGAGCCTGATAATCCGGCTCCTCCACATAATCGGGATCCTCCTCCTCCTCAGCAGCCTCGGCCTCCTCGGCAGCTGGGTCCTCCTCGACGTCCATAGCAGCAGGCGCAGCAACTGGCAGTGTACCTGGAGCACGCCCATCTGCCCATCTAACGTCACCAAACCGTGCAGTGAATCTTGGATTTCGAGAAAGCTCGAACTCCAAGTCTAGAATACTTCTTTGACATTCTCTCGACTTTGCCCCTAGTGACATTAATTCCTAAAGACTCCAACCAACCGGTAAGGATATGACCAAAGGGCATGTGAACTTTACCATGGACTGATGAAGTGTGGTGGAGGATGGAAGCAAAAATATGGGCAGCAATATCGATATCAAGTCGATGAAGGAGAGCATACACCAGAAACAAATGGGGAGGTCGAATCATGGCCAGAGCTCGAGAGGTGATGGGCAAGAGACAGTTGACTACTATCTTGAACAAAATGTAGTCAACCGCAGTCATCCGGAGAGCCCGAAAAGCAGTAATACTACTATCCGGTCCATCCGGACGAGGACGGTGAAGGAGCTCCTGGTGCATCAGATCAATGGTGATCTGGTCAAACGGTGGTGGGAGGACCTCAGGCAGGGCAGGAAAGCAAACAAAGGTGGACTGAGACGGTCTACAGCCAAGATACTCAGCCAAGATCTGATGGGTGAAGTCAATGTTGGTCTTGGCTACTCGGGATCTGTAGTGAATACCGTCAGCGGTATGGAGGTTATTATAAAATTCAGCAAGACGGTCAACATTGACCGACCGCTCACAATAGACAATGGATTCCAATTTGTAGTGTTCAATGATTTGGTGGATTGAAAAACAGTGATGTAACATGAAATCTTGATCCACAGACCGTGGAGGGATCAACTGAAAAGATGTGTTAGCGAAATTCATTTGAAGGGCAGCATTAGGAAATCTGGCATCGGTGGGAGGTTGTGGTCTAGGAGATGGTCTAGGTGGAGATGATGGAGGCTGTGAAGGACCCTCATCAGAGGGGTTGGTTTTTGATTTCTTCCTACTGTTACAGATCAACATCACAAACACAACAAACCCAATCAAGAATGGGTACAACCAATGGCAACACGGGACAACACCAACATAGGCAAACCAACAAGACACAAAAACAACCAAAACACAACCATAACAACATGATCAGTATAGATAGCATAGCATAAAATCATGATAAGGAATTGATAGGGAGAAGAGTTTCGGAAATATACCTAGGTCTAGGTGCCATGGACAGCGTCGGTGATCAGAGAAGGGAAGGGAAGGAAGAACACCCAAGCGAGCAAGAAGCACAACTCACGCAAGAAGAAGACGAGACCCTTGAGAGGGAAGAAGGAAGAAGGAAGAAAGAAGGAAGGTTTGAGGAGGGGGTTTCGGCGAGGGTTTCGGCGAGGGTTTGAAAAGGGACGAAGGTTTAGCGTTTTAAAACGGGGTGGGTGAATCGATCACCTACCCCATTTATGGCACCTTAATCGATCAACCGATCGATTAAGTCAACCTTAATCGATTGCTAATCGATTAAATCACATTCTGTTCGAATTGAGGAATCGATCGATCAGTAATCGATCAGCCGATCGATTACACTCAGTTGTAATCGATCAGGCGATCGATTAAATTTGGTTCTTCTGTGGAATCCGCAATCGACACTTAATCGATCAACTGATCGATTATGAGGGTTTCTGTGAGTTTCGGCAGTCGGCCTTTAATCGATCCAGCTGATCGATTACCTTAATCGATCCACTAGTCGATTACATTTGGGTTTGAAACCGGCGCTCGTCTCTTAATCGATCAACTGATCGATTAAGATAGATGGTAATCGATTGGTCTGTTCTGTTCGATTTCGAATCGATTACGGTCTGTTCTGTTCGATTCCTAATGGCCTGTAATCGATCAATGGATCGATTATGAAACTGAAAATGCTGAAACTGAGAATCGTATCAGTTTCTGAAATAGATTGGGTTTCTGATAACGATCAGAAACTGAAACCTAAACCTATCCTAACCATCTAAAACCATAAACACAACCTATTCCAAGTTCCATTGTGCCAAAATTTAGGTTTGTGCCAAGTTTGTGCCAAGTTTGTGCTAAATCATCAGAAAGTTTCTGATAAACCTGAAACTATCAAAACAAACCAATGCATCAGGCATCAGGCATTGCCTAAGTGTCCAAGTGCATTTCTGTGCCAATCAATGCATTTGGCACATTGCGTGTCAAGTGCCAAAACCCAAATGTGTGTCAAGGTTTAGTATCAGTTTCATTGTAACCAGGTTTTCTGAAAACCATAACAATCTGAAACCCATAAACTAAATCAAACATTTAAATGTGTTTCAGTTTTCATATTCAGGTCAAGAAATTTCCTAATTTGTGCATTCCAAGGTTCAAATTCCAAGTTCTGAAATTGATGTTTGTGTGTCAATTTTATTGAAACTTCTTGGTGTGCCAAAGTTTTCAAAATTTCAAAAACCATCATAAAACTATCTGAAAACTCAGTCTGAACCTGAAAACAGTATCAGAAACCTAGTGTACAAATCAATTCATTCCAACCAAGTTTCAATTCTCATTGCAACCTACAAACCTATAGTAGACTTTCCTAGTGCCAATTCAAATTCTAAATTGCCAAATTCTAAATTGATTCAACTAAAAATCTCTAAGATGTGAATCCAAGTCATTTTCCAAACATATTGATTCATGTTAGGCCCCTTTTGTGCCAAGTTTTCTAAATTCCAATTAAGCTTCCTAAGCCAAACTTACATCTTATGTGCCAAACTCAAACTATGTCATGAATCCTTATGTGTGCCAAAATCTATGCTAATTTAAAATGTCTTGCGTGCCAAATCAAAGAATGTGAGGTTCAAACATAGGAAACAAGCACAAGAATCAATCAATAAATTCAACAATAGAACATCTAATATGATTCCAGCCAAGTTTCCTTGACCGGAATGTACAAGTATGATTTAGAAACCAAATGCACATCAATTATACATTGGTATTCCCCATACTTGATTGATATATCGTCAACCTCATTATTCAAGGGATGCATGATACATTTTGAATAATTTGGTTGATCCTAGCATCTCACCCCATTTCTAGCAATACAAAAATATTTTGTTAAACCTTATAGTTTGTGTGAGATGTCCCCAAGTTACCCAAACAATTTAAATGATCATGAAGGGTTTTTAATTAAAGAAAAAACCTATGGTGCGGTGCACATTCCCAACTCCCTTCTTAAAAAGCTAAATTCATTTTCGGGGAGTGGTTTAGTGAAAATATCCGCTAGGTTTGACTTTGACTCAACATGTGAGAGTACAATATCGCCCCTAGCCACATGATCTCTAATAAAGTGATGTCTCACTTCAATGTGTTTGGTCCTTGAATGATGGACCGGATTTTTCGTAAGGTTTATGGTGCTTATGTTGTCACACAACACTTGCACACCCTTGTAGGATAATCCATAATCCTCTAACGTGTGTATCATCCACAACAATTGTGATACACTCTCTCCCATGGCAATATACTCCGCTTCGGTCGTGGAGAGAGCTACACAATGTTGCTTCCGACTTGACCAACTAACTAATGATGATCCTAAAAATTGACAACCCCCACTAGTGCTCTTCCGATCCAACTTGCACCCAGCATAGTCAGAATCGGTATAGCCTATCAAATCAAATGACTCGGTACGGGGGTACCAAAGACCTACCCTAGATGTGCCCTTAAGATATCTCAAAATTCTCTTAACAGCAATTAAATGAGATTCCTTGGCACATACTTGGTATCGAGCGCACATACCCACAGCAAATAATATATCAGGTCGACTAGCTGTGAGGTATAGCAAACTCCCTATCATACTTCGATATTGAGTTAAATCTACAGGTTTCCCACTCTCATCATTATCCAAACGAGTGCTGGTTGCCATAGGAGTGGTTACCTCCTTTGAGTCACTCATTTTGAATTTCTTGAGCATCTCTCGAGTATATTTTGATTGATGCACATAAATCCCTTCTCTTGTTTGTTTGATTTCAAGTCCAAGGAAGAAAGTCAATTCTCCCACTAGACTCATCTCAAACTCACTCTCCATGTGCCCAATAAACTCATTCAAATAGCCCTTATTGTTAGACCCACAAATTATGTCATCAACATAAACTTGGGCTACAAATATATTTTCACTATCTCTCCGTAGAAATAGTGTAGGGTCTATTTGTCCTCTCACAAACCCTTTTTCGATTAAAAATGTTGACAACCTCTCATACCAAGCACGAGGTGCTTGTTTTAGCCCATACAAGGCCTTCTTTAGCTTAAACACGTGGTTTGGAAATTCAGGATTTTCAAACCCCGGTGGTTGTTCAACATAGACCTCTTCCTTAATAAAACCATTTAAGAAGGCTGATTTCACATCCATTTGATAGAGCTTGAAACCTCTATGTGCTGCAAATGCAAGCATCAAACGAATGGACTCTAATCGTGCCACGGGAGCATAAGTCTCATCGTAATCAAGGCCTTCAACTTGACTATAGCCCTTGGCTACTAAGCGTGCCTTGTTTCTTACGATTTCTCCCTTATTGTTCAATTTATTTTTGAAGACCCATTTTGTTCCAATAATGGTGGTCTTCTTGGGTCTAGGGACTAAATCCCATACTTGACTCCTCTCAAATTGACCTAACTCATCTTGCATTGCAATAATCCAATCGGGATCATGTAATGCCTCGTCAACTACTCTAGGTTCAATTTCGGAGATCAAAGCGACCTCATTAGCCTCATTCCTAAAGAATGATCTAGTTCTAACCCCATGATGGATATCTCCAACAATTTGGTCTTGGGGATGACTAGAGGCTACCCTAGATTGCCTTGGTGTTGGAGGAGCTTCTTGGATAGTCTCACTAGGCACAGGATCAGGCTGAGGGTCAGACTGTGTTCCTTGTGGCCTAGGCTCATCAATGTCAGAGTCAAGCTCAATATTTCCAACACTTGGACTTTCACCTAATCCTAACCTCCTGAGCTCAAATTGAACTCCTTCTACACCTACTGATTGATCAATTGATTTTGGAATTTCTTCAAATGCAACATCAGATGACTCCTCAACTAATTTTGTTTTCTTGTTGTAGACTCGATACGCTTTGCTGACAAGAGAATACCCGACAAGTATCCCTTCATCAGCTTTTGCAGTGAATTTTCCAAGATGATCCTTGGTGTTTAGAATGAACACCTTACACCCAAACACCCGAAGATGTCTAACTGTAGGTGGTCTTCCAAACCAAAGTTCATATGGAGTCTTTTCTAGAAATTTACGAATAAGGACTCGGTTTTGCACGTAGCAAGCTGTGTTCACAGCTTCAGCCCATAAGTAGCTCGGTAAAGAGTACTCATTAAGCATGCTTCGTGCAGCCTCTTGTAAGACTCGGTTCTTCCTCTCTACAACACCATTTTGCTGTGGTGTTCTAGGAGTGGAGAACTCATGTCTATATCCTTTTTCTTGACAAAATTCTAAAAACCTATGGTTTTGAAATTCACCTCCATGATCACTCCTAATTGTTTTAATTGTTGTTGATTTTTCATTTTCAGTTCTTCTACAAAAAGAAATAAAAATGTCTAAAGTTTGATCCTTATGTTTTAGAAAATAAGTCCAGGTATATCTAGTATAATCATCAACAATCACAAAACAATACCTACTTCCATTTAATGAAATTATGGTACTACAATCAAATAATCCATATGCAGTAAATCAAGTGGGGTAGAGGTACTTACAGCGCTTTTACCTTTATGAATTGCTTTTGTTTGCTTACCCATTTGACATGCATCACAAAGTTTTTCTTTTTCATATTTGATGTTTGGTAAATCTCGTACAAGTCCCTTCGTGGCCAATTTTTGAATGTTCTTCATGTTCACATGGGCCAATCTCCTATGCCAAAGTTGTGACTCTTCTTCTCGTGACATGAAACACTTAACAGAACCATTAGTAGCACTTTTAAATGATACTTGATAAATGTTATCTACTCTTGTGCCTACTAGTACCGTGTCAAGTGTGTCATTGTGTCTAACTAGACACTGACTTGGATGAAACTCAATTGTGTAACCCGCATCACACAATTGACTGACACTTAGGAGATTAAAGGTCATCCCCTTGACTAGAAGGACATTCTTGATCCTAAGACACTCGGATATTTGAATGTCACCTATTCCTATAACTTTGAGACTTCCATTATTACCAAAAGAAACATTACCTCTACTTTTCTTTTGTAGGGTTGTGAATAGCAATTTGTCCCCGGTCATGTGTTTGGAGCAACCACTATCAACAAACCATGTTGATAGATGCTCCCCCTCAACCAAAGCCTACATAACACGAAAGATGGACTCTTCTTTGTTCCATTAACCCTAGAAACATGTGATGATGATGGTAGCTAGTTCTAGACATTAATGAAATAAAACTTGATTCCTTAGGTTGGTAACCTATGCCGGCCTTGTTGTAAACCGCTCTTTGGGCATTAAGGATCATGTCCATAGCATGTCATGCAACATTTCATTAAGCTTACCTTTACCCTTGTTATCTTATATCGTTCTTCCTCATCATCACGAAATTTGCCATCGATGATGATCACTCTTGATAATATCACATCAACATAGACCTTTGTTAGCAAGTTAATGTCGTGATCAACCCTTTGTCATTACCATGATGATAATATCATCAGAAAAAGACCATAGTGGTGTCTTGAGAAAGAAAAGAGATGAATCATATTGACTTTGTGTGAAAGAGAAGGGGAGAAGAGTGTTGTGAAACTTTTCAAACCCGGCTCTAGGTGCTTGCTTCAACCCATACAAAGAGCGTCTTAGCTTGCAAACTTCATGAGAAGCTTCCATTTCCATACCAGGTGGAAGTTTCATGTAAACCTCTTCCTTGAGATCCCCATTCAAGAAGACATTTTTTATATCCATTTGATGTAAAGACCAAGATTTAGAGGATGCAATAGCAAGAATGGTTATCACCGTAGTCATCTTAGCAACTGGTGCAAATGTTTCTTCATAGTCAAGGCCATATTCTTGTTTATTGCCAAGAGCAACTAGTCGAACTTTATATCTGTCTCAACCCATCAGACTTGAGTTTTACAGTATAAATCCACTTACTACCAATTGGCTTAACATTTGGAAGACAAGAAATAATATCCCAAGTATGGTTTTCCTTAAGCGCTTGAATTTTTCTTCCATTGCTTGTTGCCAACACTCATGTTCCATAGCTTGTTTATAACAAGTGGGAATGGAAATAGAAGACAAAGTAGTAGACATGGCCATAGGGGTTGAAAACCATACCTTTCAGGGAGACTGTGAGGTCTAGAGCTTCTTCGAAGAAGATTTGGATCATTGGAAATGGGTAAGATCAGATGCCACAGGAAGATGTGAAGGAACTTCAGTGAGACCTGTAGAAGGATTAGATGCAGGTGTAGTACGCCTATGGTAAACAAAACCAGGTTTAAACCTTTGTACCGGTGTTGGCAACTGAAAAATGTGACAAAGTGGATAGAGAGGAAAATTCGGGAGTATGCTAGGTGCTAAAGAAGTATTGATTTTCAAAAAAAATAACATTCCTAGAGACACGAG
>NW_027431280.1:0-25201 GCF_044706935.1 Curcuma longa | reverse complement strand
AATCCTTCCATTCGGCTATGCACTAGCTGAATCCTTCCATTCGGTTATTCACCAGCCGAATCTCTCCTTCTGCCATACACCAGCCGACTCACCGAATCACCTCACATAGCCTCTGATTATATTTGTCAGCACTCTGGTTTGACTACACTCCTCACAGTGTCCTGGCCCACCTCATCATGATTTCTGACAAACCCACGCCCTCAATAATTAATGCTATCTCTTTGCCATCTGCAAGGATAGTGACAACATAACGCTTTACCGGCGATGGGACAAGGAACTCGATTGTTCCTGCCACTTCATTAATCATGATGAGACATTCCTTAAATGATGACGTGACAGGTATGCACGCTCATCTCCTCTTAAAAAGACCACTCCGACGACAGGTAGCTCTCTCGAACTCTCATTTTCCTCAACTGCTCTCTCTTCTTTTCTACTGTTCATCATCTTCTTCCTCCGTCCCTGACTTGATCGTCGGAGTGGTCGCGCCAGGGCACCTCCCTGGCCTTCCTACTGACGTTCCCTGTGATCGCAGGCCGTCCCTGAAGCTGTTGCTGGTCATCATCGGCTCCGGTGAGGTCTCAGGCGATTGTGGAGCTGTCGTCGCCCTCATCATCATCATCTACTGTTCAAAGCCAGCATCGAGGAGGTCCGGTGACATGTCCTGAAGCAGTTCTCAACCGGAACATAATTTGGCGCCGTCTGTGGGAACTTTCTTTGCCCGGATTTGAGATGCCGACGGACGAACCTCCCCAACCTCCTCAACCTTCTCAACCTCGCTTCATCACCATGACTACAGAAGACTTTGACAGGGCGGTGGCCGCCGCCGTCCTGGCTATTTCTCAGCACAACAACAACAACAGCAACAACCGCAGCAACAGGTACCAGCTGGTCCTTCAAGACCTCACTCTTTTTCCGCTGAAGCACCACCAGCAACGGCGCCGGCGCCGGCCCCAGTACGTCGGTTGTTTGAGCCCACGGAGGCCCACCATACTCAGGCCCACCAATCTCCGGCCCATCAAGCTCCGGCCCACTTTGCTCAGATCCATCAGGCCCCAGCTTATCAAGTTCCAGCTCAGCAGGC
Organism: Curcuma longa; assembly: GCF_044706935.1. Classification (NCBI taxonomy): domain Eukaryota; kingdom Viridiplantae; phylum Streptophyta; class Magnoliopsida; order Zingiberales; family Zingiberaceae; genus Curcuma; species Curcuma longa. The sequence goes on along the minus strand of NW_027431280.1, from coordinate 24,120 downwards.
CCATCAAGCCCATCAGCTCATCAGGCCCAGGGCCCACCTCCACCATACATGTTTGAAGATTACGGAGGGATGTCCGTAGAATCTGCAGCTGCCCGGACCCCACCTCGACGCCTTCCACGTGGCAAAGGACCCGATCCCGAGGAAGGCAGCAGCTCTCACAAATCTCCATTTGCCCAGTGGATATTGGAAGAAGAGCTCCCTCGCCACTTCCGTGCCCCTCAACTCATGGACTACACCGGAGCAACTGACCCGGAAGATCACTTGGGAAGATTCAAAAATGCTGCCACCCTACATCAGTACACAGACGCCATCAAATGTCGGGTTTTTCTCACCACTTTGGCTGGTGCCGCGGTTCGATGGTTCAACCACCTACCGCCAGCCTCCATCTGCTCCTTCAATGATTTCCGAGGCTCCTTTCTAAGGCACTTCGCCACCAGCCGCGCTTACCGGAAGACTGTGATGGATCTCTTTGCCATCAAACAGAAGTCCAAAGAATCACTTAAGGATTACCTGCGCAGATTTAATCAAGGAGCGCAAGAAGTCCCAGCAGCTCCTTCAGAAGTCCTCGTCAGTGCCTTCTCTCAGGGACTGATAGAAGGAGACTTCTTCCGGTCCCTCATCAAGAAGCCTCCTGAGAACTTCGACATGCTGATGACTCGAGCCGACAAGTATATACATGTGGAAGAAGCTCAGTCGGCTCGGCGAGTGAATGCCGACTTCTCCTCTCACGGCGGTCCGAGTCGACAGCCCGCCCCGGTTGCTCGAAGCGAGCATCGCCAACCACCTCAACCACTCAGAAGGCCAGAGCCGGAACATCCAGCTAGACAGACAGGTGGCCTCCGTGCCATCCAAGCAGTAGACTCCCGGCCCACTCAGTCATCTGGACCTTCACGATGGCTGCCGCGCTTTTGTGCATATCATAAGTCAAGAACTCACGACACTCGGGATTGCCACCAATATGCCCGAGTCCTCCGTGAGGCAGAGGACCAGCGCTCTAGGGGGATGATACCTGCCCCTCAACACCGGCAGGAGACTCATCGTCAAGTCACCGCCCCACCACTGCCACCTTCTCCTCGAGCTGCCCCCAAACGCCACCGTTCCCCTAGAGAGCTCACTCCCCCCCCCCCCCCCCCGCACGCCGAACGAAGGAAACCGTGGCCAGGGATCCGGCTCCCGTGACCCTCGAGCCGGCAATCAAGATAATGCCCCCCTCGGTAATATTCTCATGATTACAGGGGGTGCTACTGACGGGAGATTCCAATCGGACCAGGAAGGCTCATAGCCGACGACTGGAAGTCTGCGGAGTGGCTGGAGGAAGCCGAGGAGACGAACCTGTCATCGGCTTTGGGCCTCAAGACTTAGAAGGAGTAGAGACTCCTCATGATAATGCGCTGGTCATAAAGGCCACCATCGCTAACTATGAGATATCTCGGGTATTCGTTGACACTGGTAGCTCCGTCAACATCATTTTCAAGTCGGCCTTCGACCAGATGCAGATTGACTTGGATGACTTGGAGCCAATGGCTACTTCTCTCTACGGCTTCACGGGGAATGAAGTGCGCCCCCTTGGTCAAATCCGCCTGGCTATCTCCTTGGGCACGGAACCGGCTCGGAGGACGAGGTACTGCTTCTTCACTATAGTGGATGCCTCTTCCTCCTATAATGTGATATTAGGTCGGCCGACACTCAGCGCCTTCTCCGCTGTCGTCTCTACATACCACCAGAAGATCAAGTTCCTTGTCGGGGACTTGGTCGGGGAGGCACGAGGCAACCAACTGACAGCGCGGCGCTGTTACGTTGACTCGGTCCGGACGGAGGCCAGGAAGACTCAGCGAACTCAAGGAGCTGAGGTACATGCAGTACAAGAAGTGCCGAACCCTCGTGCCGCGACCGAGAAGGAACTCCTGCAAATATGCCCCGACCGTCCAGAAGCAGCTGTGCAAGTTGCCGCCGAACTGCCAACTGAACTGAAGCAAGAGTTGGCCGAATGCCTTCGCCGGAACCAGGACGTCTTTGCCTGGGACCCGACCGACCTGACGGGGGTGTCGCCCGCCGTCGCCATGCACCACCTCAACGTCTTGCCTAAGAGCGCGCCCCATCAAGCAGAAGAGACGCCACTTCGGCCCTGAGCAGAACAAGGTGATCCGAGAAGAAGTGCAAAAACTGCTGAAAGGCTGGATACATCAAAGTAGTACACTTCCCTACCTGGCTCTCCAACGTGGTGCTGGTGCCAAAGCCCGGAAACAAATGGCGAGTCTGCGTGGATTTCCGGGACTTGAACAAGGCTTGCCCAAAGGACTGCTATCCACTGTCCCGCATCGATCAGCTAGTTGACTCGACCTCCGGTCATGAGTACATATGTATGCTCGATGCTTATCAGGGGTATCATCAAATCCCCTTGCTGTAGATGACCAAGATAAGGTCAGTTTCATAACGGCAGATGGAACTTTTTGTTACACTGTGATGCCATTCGGACTCAAGAATGCGGGAGCCACTTACCAACGATTGATGGACAAAATCTTCCGGCATCAACAAGGACGCAATATAGAAGTATACGTGGATGACATATTAGTCAAGTCCGAAAAGGGAAGCTCCCTAATCGCCGACGTGGAAGAGACCTGCAGCACTCTACGCCAATATGGTCTGAAGCTGAATCCGGCCAAGTGTTTATTTGGCGTCCGAGTGGGGAAGTTCCTCGGCTACATTGTAACTGAAGAAGGAATTGAGGCGAATCCGGACAAAGTTCATGCACTATCTCATATGGCTCCGCCTCGCAACCTCAGAGAAGCACAGAAGCTGATGGGCCGGATCACTGCACTCTCCCGATTCATCTCTCGGGCATCAGAGCGCAGCCTCCCATTCTTCAAGGTCTTGAAGCGGGCACAGAAGTTTGAATGGAATGCAGACTGCGACAAAGCATTTGCTGAGCTCAAAGAATACCTATCCCAGCTCCCTCGGCTCGCCAAGCCTTCACCAGGCGAGCCCCTGTTCATGTACCTGGCGGCCTCCCACTTTGCAGCCAGCTCTGTGCTAGTCAGGCAGGAAGGTCAGTCTCAACATCCCATCTATTTCTCCAGTCATCTCTTCAAGGACGCAGAGACTCGGTATTCTAATCTGGAGAAGCTGGCTTGGATGCTCGTCCTATCTGTGCGGAAGCTACGCCCATATTTCCTCTCCCATCCAGTTACGGTCATGACCAACAGCAACTTGGGTCGTCTGCTCACCAATCCAGAGATCTCTGGACGGCTTATCAAGTGGACCGTGGAGCTCGGAGAATATGACATTCAATATCAGCCTCGGACTGCCATCAAGGCCCAAGCCTTGGCTGACTTCCTCATTGAGATACCCGAAGGCGAGACGGAGCAGACATGGAAGGTATATGTGGACAGCTCCTCAAATCGGCAAGGAAGCGGAGTTGGTGTCGTATTGATCTCCCCTCAAGAAGAGGAGATTCGGCTCTCCATCCGGCTAAGTTTCCGCACGTCCAATAATGAAGCTGAATACGAGGCTGTGTTGGCTGGTTTACAAGCAGCCAAGCGGATGGGAGCTACCCGAGTCCACTTGTATTCCGATTCTCAGTTGGTGGCGCAACAAACAGAGGCACTTGCGAAGTCCGCAATGACCGACTTCGCCGATATGCTGAAGCCTTTATCAAGCTCAAGGCAGAATTCAAAGAAGTTTCTCTCTTAAAGATTCCCCGGACTGAGAACACTAAGGCAGATGAATTAGCCCGACTGGCCAGCTCCATGACCGAATGGACAGACGAAGGGTCCATCACTCAAGTAGCCTTCGTCGCCCAAATAGATCAGGCCGAAGCCGCATCAGAGCCGGAAGATTGGAGGAGTCCTCTTGTCAACTTCCTTCAGACAGGCGTCACTCCTTCTGACCCCATTTCAGCCAAAGTACTCCGAAGGCGCGCAGCCCGATTCACCCTGATAGGAGATCAGCTGTATCGGCGCGCCTTCTCCCGTCCTCTGCTCAAGTGCCTGGGGCCAGAGGACGCCGACTACGTCTTGCGGGAGGCTCATCAAGGATGCTGCGGCAACCATCCGGGAGGAAGATCATTGGCTCAGAAAATTTTATTGGCCGGCTACTTCTGGCCGACTCTTCAAGCCGATGCGGCAAAGTTAGTATCCACCTGCCTACACTGCCAGAAATACCAAAACTTCTCACGACGACCGACGAAAATGTTGAAGGCCTCCACCACTTCATGCCCTTTTGATCAATGGGGCATGGACATTGTCGGACCCTTCCCAGCAGGGCCACAACAAAAGAAGTTCTTGCTGGTCGCGGTAGATTACTTTTCTAAATGGGTTGAAGCTGAAGCTCTCGCCCGCATCACGGAGGAGGCAGTCATCAAGTTTCTATGGAAGAATATTATCTGTCGGTATGGCATTCCCCAACGGCTAGTATCCGACAATGGCCGACAATTCCAAGGAAAGAAGATCCAGTCTTGGTGCCAAGGACTCGGCATCCAGCAAGCATTCACCTCCGTGGCCTATCCGCAAGCCAATGGTCAGGCTGAAGTTACCAACCGGGAGATATTGCATGGCCTCAAGACCAAGCTGGATCACGAAGGAGGCAGCTGGGTGGAGGAGCTCCCTGTGTACTATGGGCCTACCGGACCACACCGAGGGAAAGCACCGGCATGACACCATTCCATCTGGTGTACGGAGGAGAGGCTGTCGTGCCAATGGAGGTGGGAGTCCCATCAGACAGAAGGCAGGCTCTATGATGAAGACAACGGGGAGCGCCGAAGGATGGAGCTTGACTTCATCACTGAAGATAGAGACAGAGCCGCCTCTCGACTCATGGCCTACCGACAAAGGATGTGCGCCAAGTACAATCGCCGAGTGATCCCCAGATCCTTCCAAGTAGGGGACTTGGTGTGGAAGAAAGCAAAACCGACAGGCGAAGTGGGCAAGCTCGAACCACCGTGGGAAGGCCCCTATCGGGTAACCAAGAAGACAAGTTCCGGCGCCTACTACCTCACTGATTCGGAGGGCAAGGACTTGATCAGACCATGGAGCGCCACGCACCTCCGGCCCTATCATACTTAAACTCTTTACGCTACATCTCATTACTTGTCTATATTCATTTCCTACATGTAATGACAAGTAGTGTTTCCTACAGGCCTTCCCCACTCCAAGGCCTCTCGGCCATTCACAATACTCTCCCGACTCGGACATAGTCGTGGATCGAGCCAATTTAGGTCTCGGACCTACTCCACCGACATAATTAGGTCCGACCTACTCCAATAATTAGGTCTCGGACCTACTCCATCGACTCTGCAATAGGTCTCGGACCTACTCCACCGACATAATTAGGTCTCGGACCTACTCCATCGACTCTGCAATAGGTCTCGGACCTACTCCACCGACATAATTAGGTCTCGGACCTACTCCATCGACTCTGCATAGGTCTCGGACCTACTCCACATCCAAGTCAAGGGGTAAGCCAACACTTGCTCTCCTCCTTCATTATGCGGCGCCTTCCTTACCACGGAAGCGGCAGCCATCGCCTGTGCCTTCCCAATATGTATGCACCGCCAACGCCAACACCTCCATGGCCCGGGGCGGTCTCGGTCACAAGCATCTTCTCGATTCGGAAGGGAAGACCATCGCTTCCACTCCCGAATCGTCCGCACTCCCGAATCACCTACGTATCGAGTCCCACAAGTGACTCCATGAGCCAACTCAAGAATAATTCATATGTAATCCGCACGCCGACTCCCACGGGCAGAGCTCCCCACCCATCCGTATACGCCACTCGGCCGAGCCTAGCCTATCCCGAATGACGCACAAGTATACTACTATCTCCCTATACGTAGACAGAGGATCGGCGTCTCACAGGTCTTCTTTCGAAGAGTCCGGCTTACTCTCCCCTCCGGACAGTTTATTTCCCTTACTCCCTCGCTACAACAGGAGGACGCCTACAAGAGAAGTTAGGTACTCCCAAGCCACAAGAAATACTTAGGGAACCAACAAATATTTCATTTTTCCCGAAAAATACAAGGAAAGGGCCAGCCCCTTTATCTCTTCCCACTTCCCTTTCACCATTAGCTGACTGACATAACAAGAAAATCGAGGAATAAACAAAATCTTTCATTACTAGCAAAAATTTACAAGGAAAGGGCTGCAGCCCATTACAATCATTTCTTCCCTTTCCCTTTCCCTTTACCGATTGGAGGCCTTTTTACAACCGCCGAAGCCGGTAGTGCTTTCCATACCTTCTGCGGATCTAACTTGTCGAAGGCTTCGTCTGGAATCACCACGCCCGCCTCCTGAAGCTGCCTTAAGGCTCCCTCAAAGCCGGCTTGAAGCATACTGCCGGTCTTCTCCAGGAATTGGTCCGTGAATTCCTTGGACTTCAGCCAGTCCTCCTTAGCCTCTTCGAGCCGCTCCTCTTCGCTCAAGCTTGTAGGCCGCAAGTTCACTTCGGGCGTCAGCCGAGACGCCTTCGACCACCTTAGCCGACTCGGCTAAGTCTGCCGCTTGCTTCTTCAGCTGAGTCACCTCTTCAGTTAGCTTGGCGACTTTTTCCTTCAGGCTCTTGGACTCGTCGCAGGCGAAGTCCAGATCAGCACATTTCTGATCTAGCTGGATCTTCAGCTCTCTTATTTCCTCCTCCTGCTTGGCCAGCCGAGTGTCCTGGCTGATCAGCCGGTCCTTCTTCTGTTTCAGCTCTTCCTGGACCTCTTGCTCCTGGGACCTGGCCTCTTGCAGTTCCCGCTCTAAGGTCTCTAGCCCTGTTCTCGGCCGTAAGTCGCTGGGCATGGGCTAGGCTGGCCTGATGTTGATGTTGGTCAGCTACTGAGCGAGATATTTGTAGCTCCTTGGCCAGGTCCGACTCTTTGGCCTGCAGCGCGTGATATCTGCTCCTCCAAGGAACGCAGTTGGGCCTGATGCTGCGATTGATCGGTTGCTGACCGAGCCGCCTCAAGCTCATAGGTCAAATCCGCCTCACGCACCTTCAGCGCAGCTACTTGTTCTTCCAGGGAGCGTAGCTGTTCCTGATGCTCGGGGTGGCTGACAGATGGCTCGAGCCCCTTCGTCAGCTCTTTCCTTCAACTCGGCTTCCTTGGCCCTCAGCTCGGCCACTTGCCCATCCAGTAGATTGAAGTGACGGTAGACGCCAGGCAGGCGGTTGTGCAGCTCCAAGACCTCAGCCAAAATCTGCGGCAGAAATGTCAGCTTTACCTTATCTAAGGCAATGAAGGAAGATGAAGAGCTAAGAAAACTTACTCGGTACAGGTTGTAGATGGAGCGGCTGGTCATATCGGATAGGGTCAAAGGTTCGTAGTAGGCGGCCCCCCGATGCGCACGGACTCGATCGAGGGTATCACTAATTTCGGCCCGACGGAGGGGGGCATCTGCCGCGATGGGAGGCAGACTGAACCTCACCAGGAGGAAATATGCCTCCGGGGTAGACTCCTGCCGCACCAGGAGGACATACGGCTGCTGGGTGAACGATGCAGCGGGGTGACTCCTCCCTAGTAATGCGAGGAGAAGTCTCCCGCATATTCAGACGCGTGGTCCTTTCTGCCGCCTGATCTAAGTCCACCACGGGAGCTGGAGGAGTTGTAGATGGCCCTGCCGCTTGTAGCCTCCTCAGGCCTCGAGGGCTGGAAACGATGCCGGCTCCTCGCCGGACCTCACTCAACCGGCCTCTCGGTCCTTGACCGGTCACCTGAGCTGGGTATAGCGGCTGTTGTAGGAACTGGCGATTCCACCCGCAGAATGACACTGGCGATTCGGCACGAGCTCGCCCGACGCCCCTGACCCTTGATGCCCCTTCGCCCCGCGACTTGACTCGGCACCGGGCGTCACAGCAGCCACCCTCCGAGGGCTGGAAGATTTCTTCTTCTTCTTAGGTTGTGGTGGCGGAGCAGGACGAGCCTTCTGCTTTAACTTACCCGTCTCGGCTGCCGAAGGACGTGGCCGAGACGCTTGTTCGTCAGTCGGCTCGTTGATAGTTAGCGCCTTGGCCTTAGGGGCCTTCTCGCGTGGCTCCTCCACTCGGGGTTTCTTAGCTTTCGGAGCCTGCTCTTTGGACCTCTCAGTTCGGGGCTCCTTCGCCTTGGAGGCCTTCTCGCGGGACTTTTCAGAAGAGGGCCTCTCGCCGACTCGGCCTGATGGGGTGGCCGAATGAGACCTCTCTTCGGACTCTACTGCGGCAGATCGGTCGGCCGCAGAGGCTGCCGCAGCTCGGGCTCTCTTCCGAGTGGCCGGGGGTAGTCAGTTTCTTGAAGGAGGCCCGGTCCCATTTGATGAACTTGTTCATGGAAGCCGCCATCCAGAGATCCTCTGCGAAGAAACAAGAAATACATGAAATTAGACATCAATGAGCTAAAGTAATAAGTATCACTTACCAAGCGGCTGCGATAGCTCCGCAGCGATGGGCTCAAGCCTGCCCGATACAGAAGGCCCTCCTCGCTAAGTATCCTCCGGCGTGAAACATCAAGCCCGTCCAACACCTTCGAAGCCATCGAGTAGGCGGTGTCCTTCTTGTAGCCGCTCAGCCGGGGGGGAAGTGGTAGGTCGTCCTGCCACTCGGCTACTCGAAAGGACTAGGGGGACGCACAAAGAAAAACTTTGTCTTCCAAAACTTAAGAGAAGAGGGACACTCCGCCAAGAATTTTAGACGAGGACGGGCGTTAAGGTAGAAAACCCCGTCTTCCTTCTTCTTCGGGAAGAAGAAGTAATGGAAGACGGTCGGGTTCAGAGGGATATTATACACTTGGAATACTATACATACACAGGCAAGAGTACAGAAAGAGTTGGGAGCCAACTGGTTGACAGGGACACCGAAGTACGCGACTATTCTAATATAGAAATCGGGGATGGGGAAACGCAACCCCCCTTCCAACTGATCCAAAAAAAGGTCTGGAAACCAGGAGGGGGAAGGTGTGGCCGATGGTGGCTTTTTGGAACCTTAATCTTATACTGGGGAGGAATCTCATATTGGACCCTCACCGCCGACCTAGACGCTCTATCAAACACAGAGACAGTAGACTCGTACCAGGCATTATCAGACTCTGGCATTATTATAAAACCTAGGACTGATACAAAATAAGCTAGAAAGAGAGAACGAAGAAGAAATGGCACCGAAAGAAACTCGAAAAGGAAAAAGGGAAACGGAGCTTACACCGGAAAACTCGCCGGAGAAGAAGATGAAGCAGCCGGAGACACTGAGCAGCAACGGACACACGCGAAGACGAATACAGCAAATAGTCCCGCCGCAATCTCTCGCCAGCTATATATTGAAACCCTATTTCATCGGGACCGTCCGATAAGCAGTATCAAAAAGGCGGGATTCGATAAGAGCCGTTGGATCAACACGATTCCCCGAGCGGATCTGCTGATGTCAGACCAGTGATACGAAAAGGCGGACAAAAGGCACGCCTCCTTAATTGCCTGTCTTGGAAAGGACAGCGGCCCCTTTCTGCGCGCACGCACGCCGCCAGTCCCCTCATTAATGCAACCAGTCGCGTAGCAACACGTGTCTCTAGACGACTAGCCTTCCTCCGAACAGCGTAACGGCTTGATCGTCTCTGCTCATTTCTCTCTCTCCTCTCCTTCTGATTCGGTCCTTCGTCAGTCCGCCTCATTCTCCCCGACTAAACTAGTGGGGAGGCTTATGTTCCGGGGATAAACCCTGGGGTTGGCCATGATCAGACTCGAGTCTGAAGTTGATCCCGGTGTAGGAGTCCCCACTCGCTGCTCCCTTCGACTAGCACTAGCTTACCTCGGCGAAGTCCTCCATTCGGGGATAACCCAGGGGGCCCAATCAGACTCGAGTCTTCGGCTGGTCCCCAAATCCCTCCATTCAGTAACTACACCCGTCGAAGCAATCCATTCGGCTAGTTCAGGCTACCCGGCTAAGTATCCGACCATTCGGCTAGTTACACCCCGAATCCGTCCATTCGGCTAACTACACGCCGAATCCGTCCATTCGGCTAGTTACTACGGCCGCCGAATCCGTCCATTCGGCTAGTTACACGCCGAATCCGTCCATTCGGCTAACTACACGCCGAATCCGTCCATTCGGCTAGCTACACGCCGAATCCCTCCATTCGGCTAACTACACGTCGAATCCGAATCCCTCCATTCGGCTAGTTACACGCCGAATCCGCCGAATCCGTCCATTCGGCTAGCTACACGCCGAATCCCTCCATTCGGCTAACTACACGAATCCGTCCATTCGGCTAGCTACACGCCGAATCCCTCCATTCGGCAACTACACGCCGAATCCGTCCATTCGGCTAGTACACGCCGAATCCCTCCATTCGGCTAACTATACGCCAATCCCTTCCAGTCGGTTAGTTACACGCCGAATCCTTCCATTCGGTCATGCACTAGCCGAAGCCCCCCAGGCTGCTATACACCGGCTTATTCGCCGAATCGCCTCACCTAGCCTCTGATAATACTTGTCAGCACTCTAGTTTGACTACACTCCTCACAGTGTCCTGGCCCACCTCATCATGATTTTCTGACAAGCCCACGCCCGTTATATTTAATGCTATCTCTCTGCGGCTTGCCCCGCTGCCTTTTCAGACGGTGACAACATAACGCTTTACCGGCGATGGGACAAGGAACTCGATTATTCCTGCCACTTCATTAATCATGATGAGACATTCCTTAAATGATGACGTGACAGGTATGCACGCTCATCTCCTATTAAAAAGACCACTCCCGACGGCAGGTATCTCTCTCGAACTCTCGCCCTCTCAACTACTCTCTATTTTCTACTGTTCATCGTCTTCCCCCGTCCCTGACTTGATCGTCGGAGTGGTCGCGCCAGGGCACCCCCCTGGCCTTCCTACTGACGTTCCTTGTGATTGCAGGTTTTTTCCTGAAGCTGGTGCTGCTCATCATCAACTCCGACGAGGTTTCCGGCGCTCGTGAAGCCGCCATTGTCTCTCATCGTCATCTACTGTTCAAAGCCAGCAGGGAGGAGGTCCGGTGACGTGTCCTGAAGCAGTTCTCAACCGGAACATATATATCTTAATTCAACAGGAATCTCCTTGACATATATAGTGACAATATAATGTAGTTATTCCTACAAAAGCCTCGTACAACACAATTATCGCCTAAAAGAGTCTCCTTGTCATCTTAGAGGACAACATGAATTTAGAACTTGGATCACCTATTAAGACATGTCATTAGAGTTCATTCAATATAGTCATAACTCATTAGAAGAAATGCCAAGTTGAGAACTTTTTCCAATTGATTTTCACCATACTTAGATCTAATCTAAGTAGCCACCAATTAAATTGGTTGTTTGATATGGTAATTACTCATATTTATAAGACTAGTAGCACGCCCTATAAAAATGTATATGCAATTTCTTTCAAGACAAAGTAATTATTAGAATAAATTTTTATTTTAGAATCCATCAATTATATTATGGACTGGCATTGTAAATACATGTATAAATTGTTCTGTTTATGGAGAAACCAAATAACAAAATTTCATCGTCTTTACAACTCTTCATCTTGTCCGATTATTATTCTTTTTCATGGTACGAGAGCTTAATCCCTTTATTATAATTTTGGGCTCAACAAAATCATAGCTCCCTTCCTCACACGGACCAGAAGTTCGATGACACAGCTTCTCCGCCGTTGCAAGCCTGCTTCGCTTCTGGAAATGCACGACGGCAGGATTCAGAAGCGTTTGTAGCGTTTTCTTCTTCCCTACAAATTGTACTGATTTTGTTTTCTAGCGCCCAGCAGATTAAAACTCTCAGGTGGCGGCACCAATTTCCTGCTTCATCTCCGTGTCATCCACTGGCTTGTGCAATCTCTAATTCTTCCTTTTAATCCTTATTTATATAAAGTAACAGAAACAATCCCAACAACAAAACTCTCTACTATACCTATAAGTGTCATATCTTATCTATCCATTAAACTTAAATGATAATAATTTGGGATTCAGTTTAGTTTCTTTCGTTATTTCATAAACAAAATCTATTGGGAGTTTTTTATGGTACCTCTGCATCTTTAATCTACTGGGAGGTGTTGATGGTACCTCTCTTAAGCCACAAGAAGATAATCCAAACTATATTATCTGGAGTAAGAAGAAAGGATCAACTAATTATGACACAACTGATTTGGACACTCAATAAACCTATACTTCCTATGATTATAAAACCGTCTCTCCTACAACATGATAGAAAAGCATGTATCTAACACAAAATGAAGTCAATATCCCGTTCCAAAATCATCATGACTATAAACCTTTTAATAATATCGACAATTAATTTAGGATCAACTCACGAAGTCAATATCCTGTCTCATAAACTTCATAACTATAAACCTTTCAATAATATCGACAATTAATTTAGGATCATCTGACATCTATTCGATCTGTGAGCAGAAACAATGTAATCAAATACTTCTATTCTCCAACCAGATCAGTTGTATGTATTGAGATCTTGCTGAAGAAATCAAAGCGGGTGACTAGCATAGTGCCTAAGGAGGATAGCGGACAATGGCACGAACATATGCAAAATAAAGAGGGAGAAAAGAATCTTTTTTTTTTTCTTCTCCTTTTTCCTCTTCCTCCCCGTAACCTTTTTTCCCATCCATTAAACCAACAAATTCCATGGCCTCGCTCGCATCACCCATGCGAACACCAAGAAAGGGGGAAGATTTCTAAAACTAAAAATAATTAATTCATGCAAAGACAGGCCTGGCTCATGAATGCAACAACCAAATGAGAAAAAATTTATAATGTCACCAACATGAAACGCAAAAGCAATGTAGTTGATTATAAATCAAACTTGTCACAATACCTAAACGGATCCAACATAAGATTAAGTAAAACCCGCATAACAGAGGAATGACAACCAGAAAATACCAAACACCTGAGTCCTCAGCGCATGCAATCTAGACCTTGTCTGCCTTGGAAGCAGTTGCAGCAGCCTGTCCCCTGAGACGACCTGTTCTCCTTGCAGCAATAAGACCCACCTTCTGGCCAGGTGGAGCATCCCGGCGAACAGTGGAGGCATGACCAATGTGCTGGTGGTTACCTCCTCCGTGGGGATGCTCCACTGGGTTCATGGCCACACCACGGACCTTAGGCCAGCAGTTCCTCTTCACTCTGAACTTGTGATAGGCATTGCCAGCTTTCAGAAGGGGTTTCTCAGTTCTACCACCACCAGCGACCTGCCCAATCATGGCACGGCAATTGCTCGGTACGATCTTCTTGGCGCCAGATGGAAGCTTGATCCTGTGGTTGAGTGAGAACTAAGGTAACTCAAAGATATGAAGAAATAGAATTCAACTAAAGTTGTACAAGATGCCTGACACTTAAGTTAATATAACATAGCAATTGATGTTCTAGTGATGTTAATACCATAAAATAATAACATAGCAACAAGTAACAATCACTATACTTGCAATACTGAGTAATAAACAAACAAAAGAGAAATGTTCTAACTAAAAATATCTAATTTTTACCTATTTATCAAATTTCAGCAAATTTGTATTTGTTGGAGATGCAAAAACAACGAGTGCCTTATCGCTTCACATAGTAACATGTTTGTGTAAATTCTGTTCATCTATCTACTAGTTTTCTCCATCATAGTTTCAAATCTAAATATTAGTTTATGTTTGTCAGAGTAAAGATTCTACAATGAATCATTAATTCAACTTATTCTCTGCAACAGCCTGGACTTAGTCCAGTCAGACTAGCCTCACCTATTCAGTAGCTACAAGCAAGCTTTTTCTGATACACTCGCGGAACAAAAATATTAACAGATTCTGATAAAATCCAAAGAATTTAACAAATCAAACACAAGTCTCTGATTAACGAGATTCTGATAAAGTCATCTACTATGATGTCACAGCATCTCGACTATAATCTCACAATTGATTGGTGAATGAAAATCCTTATTAATATAATCTGAAACAAAAATGTAGTAGTAGACTGCACGCGTAATTATACACAAACATATGATCTTGTAACAAAGGCAAGTATATAACAGCAATGCACACAAGTATAAAATCAGGTTTCCGATAAGGATCATTTATATTATTAAGAAAAAAGGCAAGAGATGACAATGAATATTTTCAAAAATGGGGTTGATTTAACATTATCACGATTTTAGATCTAAGATCTAATATGAACAAACAAACAATACTAGCAAAAGGGGCAACAAGGAGAAAGAAACAACCTGCTTGTGCCGTTGTCAGGGTTGTGACTGATCACAATGGCGTAGTCACCGGAAGCGCGGGCCAGGACACCGCGGTCACCAACATGGTGCTCGACATTGCAGACGACGGCGCCCTCAGGAATGGAGCGGAGGGGGAGAACGTTACCGACCATGAGATTGGCTTTGCGGCCGCAGTAGACGAACTGGCCAGTGTACATGCCCTCAGCGGCGATGAAGAGCTCCTTCTGGAGCTTGAAGCGGAATGGGTGTCGGAAGGTAACGCGGGCGAGGGGGGCGCCCCGGCCAGGGTCGTGGATGATGTCGGTCACCACGCCCTTGAGGTATCCATTGCGCTCCCCGTAGTCGAGGCTCCGGAACCTGGCCGGCCCCTTCCGGTGGTGCGTGTGGGACTTGAAAACCGAACCTGCTCCCTTCCTCTGGGCTCTGATGACGCGACCCATCGCAGCAGCGTAGAAGCGGCGGCGAAGAGCGGAATGAAAAAGTAGAGGATTAGGGTTTGGCGTCCACGAGGAGCGAAATATATAGTAACGAGACGAGGAGTCCACGTCCGCGGCGACCGCTGTGAGTTGCCCTAATTTGAGCGGTGTGGATGCTAATTGATGTTTCGCCACGGTCCGTCGGATTTACCGGCCCAGATTGTCTGGCTATGGGCCTCTTAATGGGCTTGAGGTTGCTTCCTTTCTTCGATTGCTTCGGAGTCCCAATGTGGTTATTTTTTAGGCAAAAAGTAAGATGGCCTGTTTTTTCGAATTTTCCATTCAAAATGACGCTCCTTATACTATTCAGCCATATATAATTGTTTCAATTTTTTTCAATTTTTGAATCAGCCAAACACATTGTAGTAGCTACGAAATCGTAACTACTACAATATAAATATTAGATAAACATGTATTAATAAAATCATATTATAATAGTTACAATTTCGTAGATACTATAATATATACTTAACTTTTCAAAAATATTCAAGTTGAATAATGTTGAATTCATATTGTAACAGCTACGAAATCGTAGTTGCTACAATTTAAACATTTTTGAATAGTTTCACATTGTAACAACTACGGTTTCATAACTATTACAACATAAATAAAGTTGAATTCATATTGTAGCAGCTCGAAATCATAGTTGCTAAAACATGAATATCTTTTAATATATTCATATTGTAGCATCTACGATTTTGTAACTGCTAAAATATGAACATAGTTTTATAGCAGCTATAAAATCTACAATGTGAATATTTTTAAATAGATTCACATTGTAGCAACTATGAAATTGTAATTGTTACAATATAGTAGTAATTATAAAATTATAATTGCTACCATGTGTCTGACCGACTCAAAATTTAGATAAGAAATAATAATACTGAATAGTACTAAAAAGCAATTAAGTAAAATTACTTGATTGAACAATATCAATGAATACTCTTTGATTAAAAATAAATATGGAACGTCCAAGAGAGACATTACTTAAGAAGCTGTTATCAATTCATACTAGTAGCGTTCTAATTCACTTTTGATTCTTATGGAGTAAATTCAAAACATAATTTATACATAGCTGAGAATATTTATCTTTAGTAATATTCTAAATCAATTTTTAAATAATATAATATCTATAATATATTCAATATAAAATTACCACTTGATATTAGGTCAGATTCAATGACTTTCACGTGATAATCTTATAAATTAGAGATGACAACGCATCCTCATGTTTTTGTTAATTTTAATTTAACAATTATTGAATATCTAATTTATATAGAGTATCTATATGAATATAAATAATTTAGGATAAAAATAAAATGGGCACTCTTTATTTTGTTGAATAATTAAGATCTCATTTTGATTTTTTAACAAAAAGAGACTCCACCTCATATATAATTTTCCAATTATTCTTCACTATATTATTCTCATTACTATCTCTCACATACATTTCCCACTTAAATCCATAATCGAGCGTGTGTGGTAGCAAGCTATGAACTCATAGTTGTTACACAGTTGTAGTAGCTACAGTTTCGCAATTATTACACAATTGCAGTATAGCTACGAAATCGTACGTAGTTGTTACAATGTGAATGTTAGGTATGTTTTGAAATATCATAACTTTTAACTCGGGTTAAACTACGAGATTTGCAATATATCAAATCGACACTCATTCAGAGATCTATATTTGTTATCGAGTGTAACTTATAACTACCCAGTCTTAGGCCCAAAAAATATCATTTAAATTATTTTCAAAGACTCTAAAAAAGTTATCTTCTTTATTAAGGTCCATGTTGTAGCAACTACGAAATCATAGCTGTACAACTGTTGTATTTGTAGCAGCTACAAAATTATGACTGCTACAACTATATGCTATAATTATCGTAGTTGTAGTAGCTACGAAATCGTAACTGCTACAACTACAAACTACAATCATTGTAGTTATAGTAGCTACGAAATCATAGTTGTTACAACATGTATAACAACTACGATTTCGCAAATGCTACAATGAGCTCGATCAACTCAGGATTAGATGAGAAATATAGACAGAATAATAATTGAAACAGTACTGGAAGATAATTATGTCATGTTATAAGAGGGTGGGCACCCTTTTGATAAAAAATCAAATTGGAGGGCTCCCTTAACGATTTAGAAAAAGGACACCCTTTTGATTTTTGCCCAAGAATTTAATTGGGTATTTTAAGATAATAATATTAGGTTCACGATGATTCATGTCCTTTAATTTTTGCTTGGGTCATAATGGCTACTGATGCTATCGAGTTTTGCTCTCCTTTCAACTCAGTGAACTTGAGGACCCGAGATCCAATTAACCCATTATCACTTGGAAGCTCACCTCTATAAATATGATAATAAGAGGGAGAAAAAGGGGTAACCGGTAACAATCTCTTACTTTGCATCTTCTTCAATCCTCAAGCCCATCTCCCTGGAAGAACGCACTACACTTTCTTTCAGCTCTTCTCTCCCTGTGAGCGTATTGCATTTCCTTTATTTCAACTTCGCGTTGACTTTTGCTTTCAAATCCGTGCTAATTTGAAGGACCCGTCCAGGTGAAGGACCGATTCGGGTGCAGGAGGATAGGAGTTGTTAGCATGCAAGTTTCAGAACAGCTCGTCGGAGTGGACATAAAGACTCTATTAGATTCAAACTTGAAGGGAATGATGCAGTCGGGTAGGAAGGAAGTTGGAGGTGATGATCCACATCATTTTTTGTGCCATCTATGAGGAAGGTGAGCAAAAGGGATTGAGAAATCCAAAGATTAATGGTTTTGGAGTAGAGGCATCAACCAGTGTTAATGGTCTCTACACCCATATACTCAAACAATCATCTACATCACAACAGTGTAGAGCTCATCCCCTTCTCCCAATCTCTTTCGTTTCTTGCTTGGCGAGAGGTGGCAAAATGACTAAATCTAGCTATTAGAGACGGTGGCAAACTTGATCCGGAGATGCGGTTTGGCGGCATCTCCTGTAATTGCATTTTCCTCTACATCGTCATGTCCAATGGCTAGTTCTTCTTCAACAAGGCGTGCTTTATTGTAGTTGTGGATTAATAAAGTGTTGGAAGGGAAAGTGGCAGCAGCTACAACTGAACGACATGGGAAAAATAGGTAGCACTGTATAAAAAACACAGAAGTCAACATGCACTACAACAAAAATGACTTTCCGCAGCGCGTCATCCACAGCGTACATCATAGGCGCGCCGTTAATAGTTGCTTTGACGGCACGCCCAATAAAATGCGCTGCGGATAATATCATATTTTTATCAACCGCAGCGCGCAACAATAATACGCTGTTAAAAATACTTTTAACAGCGCACATTGTGCGCCGTTAAAAATAATTTTGACAGCGCATATTGTGCGCCATTAAAAGTATTTTATTGTGAGCTGTTAAAAATTTATATTGACAGCGCACAATATCCGCTGTTAAAAATTTATAAATTATAATTATATTAATTTTATTTTCTTTAAACAAAAACGCTGTAACGCCGATCCCCGATCCCTATCCCGCTTAGGTTTCCTCTCGCGCGCTGCTTTTCCCTAATCCCGCTTAGGTTTCCTCTCGCGCTCGCGTTTTCCCCGATCCCGCCTAGCTAGGTTAGCTAGGTTTCATCTCGCGCACGGCTTTTCCCCGATCTCGTTCGGAAACCAATAACCTAAACCCGTTCGGAATTCTGCCGATTGCGACTGCCCTACTCGTGATCCCTGCCGCACCTCCTCTTCCTTCCCCGCGATCCCCTCCTCTGCCCGACGCCGCCGCCGCGCCGTTCGTCGTCGTGCCAGCAACCCTCTGCCCAACCGTTGCCTTCCCCTCTCCCTCCCCGTGTGCTCTCACGATCCCCTGTTGTCCTGCCGCTGCGCCTCGCCTGCTGCCGCCTTCTGTCCAACGCTGCCTTTCTTGCCCCTGCTGTTCCAACGCTGCTTTTCCTGCCCAACGCCGCCTTCTGCCCAACACCACGATGTTCTAATTGGCTCGATGTTAGGCATTTATGCTATAAGAGTTTTCTTTTCTAGATACCTCGTCGCTCATTGTATCGCTTTGCTGTTTTCCAGTGGGAACTTTACTTGCTTCTGTCAATTTCGGCTCTCTGATGCTTTGTTGTCGCCTATACGAGAACCAATCTTTCAAAAAGAACATTTTTGTGCCAATTTCGGATCTGTTTCATGATAGAAGTCGAGTTGAAGGTAAAGAATGCTCAGAATCAGATATCACATAGGAAAAACTGCAGCCACTTGATCACAATGTGGTTAATGATACTACGTGTGGAAGTGAGCTCTCTGCTTTTTAATTATGCTCTATTTGTTTTGTTATCTGAACCTATTTTATGATTTCACCGCCAATTTTTCTTAACAAAATGTGTTGGTTGATTTTGATGATGCAAATTAGAAGTTTAAGTAATAACTAGGATCTATTTCTTATTTTTGGATTCTGTGAAACACACTTTGGTAAAAGTTAGACATGCTTTTAGGAGACTGACCATTTATTGGAACTGTGAAAGAGATCCCAACCACCTTGTTCCATTCATTCCTGTTCTTGATGAGGTTTTTAGGAAACTATTGTGCTAGACTAGTCTGATGTCTGCCTATTGAGAACAACTAGGCTAACCTAATAATTTTTGTCTACTTAAATGGATAGACTTCTCCACATAAGATTATTAATCATTTATTACAATCAGGAATTTGCCCCCTTGGTCTTATGATCCAAATCTTCATTTGTTAGTTTGTCTAGCATCTGTTTGATTTCAGAATTTTTAGTACGATGCTTTAATAAACTAACCTCTCCTTCTTATGTTTGACAGTTATATCTCTGGATATGAGAACCGTTTTCAGAATTTTATCAGAAATTTGCGTGAAATTGGAGATGAGGTGAATACTTCTAGTCCAAATCTATCCTGAAATTATTTATTTTACTGGTATATTGATGGGTTGTATGCGTATTTATTTCAAAACATAGTGGTCAAATGGTAAAAAATTGAGCTTATTCTAGTCTTTCAACCCAAGGAAAAATGAATATGTTCAATGATCAAATCCAATGAAATCCAAGGAAAAATTGAGCTTATTCTAGCCATTTTTGTTTCATATGAAACACTTTTCTTCTGCAAAAAAAAAAGTTGTGGAGGTATGTGCAAAACAAATAACACTGTACAAAGAACATTAAAGTCAACATGAAATATGTTTGCAATAGTTGTGAAGGCATGATCAAAGCATGCAATACCATACAAAGAACACTATAGTCAAAGCACACTTGCAACAATTGACAGTGACATGGGCAAAGCAAACAGTAGTGTTCATTCATACAAAGCACACTAAAGTCAACATGAAGCACATTTACAACAATTGTGGAGACATGGATAAAGCAAGCAACAATGTACAAAGCACATCAAAATGTACAAAGCACATCAAAATCAATATGAAGCACACTTACAATAGTTGTGAAGGCATGAGCAAAACAAGTGTGAGTGGAGCTCCAAGGTCGCTTCAACTCTTTACCGGCCGAGTCCATTAGGTAGTATGCGCCCGAGCTGGTCTTCTTGACCACCCGATAGGGGCCTTCCCAAGGGGGTTCTAGTTTGCCGACGACTTCCCCGACAGGCTTGACCTTCTTTCCGAAGCTCAGTCTCAGCTTGGAAGGCTCGAGGGGACGCCGACATTTGTGAGTCCTGCGCATGCGCTGTCGATAAGCGGTCGATCTAGCGGCTGCTTGGTCCCGGGTCTCGGATATGGAGTCGCTGCATGAGTCGCTTGCCTTCGTTGTCGACGCCATAGTGCTGTCGACGGTCCGACTCGACTCCAATCTCCGTGGGCACTACGGCTTCCCCCCCATATACTAAGTGGAACGGGGTAAGCCCAGTGCTTTCTTTCGGAGTAGTGCGATACGCCCAGAGGACGCAAGGTAGCTCCTCCACCCAACTGCCGCCTTCGTGGTCCAGCTTAGTCTTCAGCCCTCGCACTATCTCCCGATTGACTACTTCGGTCTGGCCGTTGCTTTGCGGATAAGCTACCGAGGTGAAGGCTTGCTGGATGCCGAGTCCTTTGCACCATTCCTGGATCTTTCATAGGAATTTGAGCACCGCCTCTTCAGTGATTCGGGCCAAGGCTTCAGCTTCCACCCACTTCGAGAAATAGTCGACTGCCACGAGTAAGAACTTCTTCCGTTGAGGTCCAGTCGGGAAGGGTCCGACTATATCCATCCCCCATTGGTCGAATGGGCATGAAGTGGTGGCCGTCTTCAATTGCTCCGTTGGTCGTCTCTGGAACGGCTGGTATTTTTGGCAGTGGAGGCAAGTGGACACTAATTTCGCCGCGTCCGCCTGGAGAGTCGGCCAGAAGTAACCGGCTAGGAGGACCTTCCGGGCCAGGGATCGTCCTCCTGCATGATTACCACAACACCCCTGGTGGGCCTCCTTCAGTACATACTCGGCGTCTTCGGGACCGAGGCACTTGAGCAATGGCCGAGAGAAGGATCGGCGGTACAATTGATCTCCTATCAGCGTGAATCGGGTGGCGCGTCTTTTGAGGAGGCGGGCTTGCTCGGGATCGCCAGGTACTTCACCGGTTTGGAGGAAAGTGAGTATCGACTTCCTCCAGTCGTCCGGCTCGGTCGTTCTGGGAGGCTGATCTATCTGAGCTATCCAAGCCACTTGCGTGATCGGCTTCTCTTCCGTCCATTCGGTGACTGAGCTTGCCAACTTGGCTAGCTCGTCGGCCTTGCTGTTCTCGCCTCGGGGGATCTTGCTGAGAGTGACCTCCTTGAACTCCATTTTCAATTTTGCAAAGGCCTCCGCGTAGCGACGGAGCCGATCATTCTTGATCTCGTAGTTCCCCTCGACTTGCTGAGACACCAGCTGGGAGTCCGAGAGGAGCTGCACTCGGGAAGCTCCAACTCTTTTGGCTGCTCGCAAGCCCGTGAGAACTGCCTCGTACTCGGCCTCGTTGTTTGAGGCCCTGAAACCCAGCCTTACCGCCAGCCGAATTTCCTCCCCTTGTGGAGAAACCAGGACCACTCCGACTCCGCTTCCCTGCTTGTTGGCCGCCCCATCGACATATGCTTTCCATTCTTCGTCGGCTTCGCCTTGGTGTGCTTCCGCTAGGAAATCCGCCAACGCCTGCGCTTTGATGGCCACGCGAGGCTGGTAGCGAATGTCGTATTGGCTGAGCTCCATGGTCCATTTCGCCAGGCGTCCCGAGAACTCGGGCTGAGTAAGCACTCTCCCCAAGTTGCTGTTGGTCAAAACCGTCACCGGGTGGGAGAGGAAGTAAGGTCGTAGACGCCGAGTCGACAAGACCACCGTCCAGGCCAGCTTTTCCAAGCTGGTGTATCGGGTTTCGGCGTCCTTCAACAGCCGACTGAAGAAATATACCGGTTGCTGGCTCTGCTCTTCCTCCTTTACTAGCACCGAGCTGACTGCCGCCTCGGTGGTAGAAAGGTACATCAGTAGCGGTTCGCCTGGGAGCGCCTTTGCCAATCGGGGAAGTTGGGTTAGATAAGCCTTCAATTCCTCCAGGGCCCGGTCGCAGTCGGCGTTCCACTGAAACTTCTGAGCCTTCCGGAGAACCTTGAAAAAGGGTAAGCTTCGCCCCGCCGAGTGAGAGATGAACCGAGATAAAGCCATGATCCGCCCGACCAGCTTCTGAGCTTCTCTTAGATTTCGGGGAGGGGCCATCTGCGCTAAGGCTTGTAATTTTTCCGGATTGGCTTCAATTCCTTTCTCGGTGACTATGTAACCGAGGAACTTCCCGGCTCGAACACCGAAGAGGCACTTAGCCGGGTTCAGTTTGAGCCCGAATTGCCTCAAGGTGTTGCAAGTTTCCTCGATGTCCGCTATAAGAGAGTCTGCCCGAGCCGACTTGATTAGGATGTCGTCAACGTAGACTTCAATGTTTCTTCCTTGTTGTTTTTGGAATACCCGATCCATCAAGCGTTGGTATGTGGCCCCTGCATTCTTTAACCCGAATGGCATAACAGTGTAGCAGAAAGTGCCGTCGGCTGTTATAAAGCTAACTTTGTCCTGGTCGGTTACATCAAGTGGAATTTGGTGGTAGCCTTGATAGGCATCCAACATACATATGTATTCAAACCCTGCCGTGGAATCTACTAACTGGTCTATTCGGGGCAGGGGGTAGCAGTCTTTCGGGCACGCCTTGTTGAGATCCCGGAAGTCGACGCACACCCGCCATTTGTTGTTAGGCTTCGGGACGAGCACCACATTGGACAACCAGGTCGGGAAGTGCACTTCCTTGATGTGTCCCGCCTTCAGGAGCTTTTGCACTTCTTCTCGAATGACTCGGTTCTGCTCGGGCCCGAAGTGCCTCCTCTTCTGCTTCACGGGCCGACTGTCGGGCAGGACGTTGAGTCGGTGCACCGCGATGGAGGGAGGGACGCCCGTGAGATCTTCAGTGCTCCAGGCGAAGACATCTTGATTCCGAAGAAGGCAGGCCCCGAGACTCTCCTTCAGTTCGGACGGCAGATCGGCAGCTATCTGAACCACCGTGTCGGCGCGGTCGGGGCAGACTTGCAGAGTTTCCTTCTCTTCGAGGTTGGTCACGGAGGGGGCCTCTTGCACCGAATGAATTCCGCTGTCTTGCACCTTGCGATTCTTCCTGGGCTTCTGTCCGGACCATGTCCACATAGCATTTCCGGGAGGCCAGCTGATCTCCTCGGGCTTCCCCAACTTGATCTCCCACCGGGAACTTCATCTTCTGATGATATGTGGAGACCACCGCCGAGAAGGCGCTGAGAGTTGGCCTTCCCAAGATAACGTTGTAGACTGATGGCGCGTCTACTATGGTGAACGGAACGCGCCGAGTCCTCTTCAATGGTTCTTCTCCCAGAGAGATGGCAAGGGTGATCTGCCCGAGTGGCCGCACTTCGTTCCCCGTGAACCCGAACAGGGAAGTGGTCATCGGCTGCAGGTCGGCCTTGTCGATCTGCATCTGCGCAAAAGCCGTCAGAAAAATGATGTTTACCGAGCTGCCCGTGTCGACGAAGACTCGGGCGATGTCATAGTTGGCGATAGTGGCGTGCACGACCAAAGCATCGTCGTGCGGCGTCTCTACGCCTTCCAAGTCTTGAGGGCCGAATCCGAGGATCGGCCCTTCTTCTCGCGGCCCCTTCCCGACACCGCAGACTTCCAGCTGTCGGCTGCGGGCTTTCCGGGCTCGGTGGGAGTCGCCATCAGTGGCCCCACCGGTGATCATGAGGATAGTACCCCGGGTGGGGTTGTTCTGGTTGTGGCCGGGAGAGTCCTCACGGTGGTGGGACCTCTGATCTCGAGGAGCTTCCTCCCGAGATGCCTGTTCCCCCCGCCTTGGCGATCGGTCTCGGTGGTGCGCAGTTCGGGGAGAAGGAGGCCGGGGTCTGGAACCGGCTCGGCCAGCGGCGGGTCTGCCTTGTCTCTGATTGGGAGATTTCTGTGTCCGCTGTTCGGCGGCCAAACGCAACTCTCTGGC